>NC_057710.1:26089161-26090856 GCF_004010195.1 Chiloscyllium plagiosum | reverse complement strand
TTGGTACAATTGCAACATTTAAGAGGCATTTGGATGGGTATATGAATAGGAAGGGTTTGGAGGGATATGGGCCGGGTGCTGGCAGATGGGACTAGATTGGGTTGGGATATCTGGTCATCATGGACAGTTTGGACCAAAGGGTCTGTTTCCATGCTGTACATCTCTATAACTTTATGGTAATGTAGAGGCATGGATTAAGGATTGACTAACGACAGAAAACATAAGGGATAAATGGGTCATTCTCAGTTTTGGGCTCAGACAAGTGGAGTAATACTCGGATCAATATTTCATAGATATGATAAAGAAGTCTAAAGACTTTTCTATCCTGAAAGGAGGACTTCTTCAGAAATAACTTAACAGTTTGTCATGTAACAGGACAACAAATACTTTGAAGTCTTTTTTTTCTCGGTTGTGCTTTCATATTTCATATCTTATTTGTACAAAGCACACTGTTGAGTCATTATTTTAAATAAATTACAATGTCTTTCGAAATAAGTGCTTCACTAATGTCCTTCACTGAACTAAATCTGCCATCCTCACCTGGTCTGGCCTACAAGTGACTCCAGACCCACAGCAATGTGGTTGACTCTCAACTGCCCTCTGAAATAGCCTAGCAAGCCACTCAATTGTCTCAAGAAAGAAATGAAACTGGACAGACTACCTGGCATCAACCTAGGAACCTGAATAGACAATGGCAGAAAGATCCCTGCTGACCCTGCAAAGTCCCCCTTTCTAACATCTGGACGTTAGTTCCAAAATTGAGAGTTGTCTTGCAGATGAGTCAGCAACAGCTTGACATTCAGGTATGACTCCATAAGTATGACACCAGACAGCACCATTACCATCCTGGATGTGTCCTGACCAACTGGTGACAAAGAGGCATTCAGTCAGGAGGGACTTCCCTTTGGAGTCCTTAACATTGACTCCTGACTCCATAAAATCTCATCACTTCAGGTTAAAAATGGGCAAGGAAGCCTCCTGCTGATTACCACGTTCCGTCTTCCCTCAGCTAATGAAGCAGTGATCCTCCATGTTAAACAACACTTGGAGAAAGCACTGAGGGTGACAAAGTTGCAAAGTATACTCTGTGTCTATCACTAGCAGCAGCATGACTGATCGAGCTAGCTCGGTCTGCGGTAGGTGGTGAGGGAAACAACGTGAGGGAAAAACATACTCCATCTCATTCTGACCAATGTGTTGGCTGCAGAAGCATCTCTCCATAAGTATATCCTTAAAAGTGACCACCACATGATACTTGTGTCGATGAAATTCCACCTTCACATTGAGAATACTCTGTGTTGTGCTGTATGGCACTATCACTATGCCAATTGGAACAGACTCTGGATCAGTGGTGCTGGAAGAGCACAGCAGTTCAGGCAACATCCAAGGAGCTTCGAAATCGACGTTTCGGGCAAAAGCCCTTCATCAGGAATAAAGGCAGTGAGCCTGAAGCGTGGTCTGGTTGGAGGTGCCGAAAAAGTCGGCGGATGATTTGGTTTATGCGAAGGTTGGTAGGGTGGAAGGTGAGCACCAGGGGCGTTCTGTTCTTGTTACTGTTGGAGGGGTGGGGTCTGAGGGCGGAGGTGCGGGATGTGGACGAGATGCCATCCACCGACATTTCCGCCATCTCCAAACAGACCCCACCACCAGGAATATATTTCCCTCCCCACCCCTTTCCGCCTTCCCCAAAGACCG
>NC_057710.1:26030538-26088658 GCF_004010195.1 Chiloscyllium plagiosum | reverse complement strand
CAATGACTGCAGATGCTGGAAACCAGATTCTGGATTAGTGGTGCTGGAAGAGCACAGCAGTTCATGCAGCATCCAAGGAGCTTCGAAATCGATGTTTCGGGCAAAAGCCCTTGCTTGGGCTTTTGCCCGAAACGTCGATTTCGAAGCTCCTTGGATGCTGCCTGAACTGCTGTGCTCTTCCAGCACCACTAATCCAGAATCTGGTTTCCAGCATCTGCAGTCATTGTTTTTGCCTAATTGGAACAGACTTCAAACAGAACTAGCAATGGGCAAACATGAGGCACTGTAGACCATCAACAGCAGCAGAATTGTACTCCAACACAAAATACAACCTCATGATCCAGCATATTCTCTCACTTGACCATTACCATCAAGCTAGGGGATCAGTCCTGGTTCAATAGAGTTCAGGAGGGCATGCCAGGAGCAGCACCAGGCATACCTGAAGATTAGGTGTCAACCTGGTGAAGCCACCAAACAGGACTACTTGCATGCCTAACAGCATAAACAGTAAGTGACAGACAGAGCTAAGTGATCCCACTCCAATGGATCAGATCTAAGCTTTGTAATTCTGCCACATCCAGTCATGAATGATGGTGGACAATTAAACAACACATTGGAGGAGACGGCACCACAAATATCCCCATCCTCAATGATGGAAGAGCCCACCACATCAGTGTAAATGATAAGGCTGAAACTTTCACAGCAATCTTCAACCTGATACATTGATACATTGTGCCCTCCTGGAGTTGAGTCCATGAGAAGATCAGACATGATCTTATTGAACGGTGGAGCAGGCTCGTTGGGCCAGATGGCCTACTCCCACTCCTATTTCTTAGAGAGTCATAGAGTCCTATCCATATATTTTTCCAAATGCCTTTTAAATGTTGTTAATGTACCCGCCTCAGCAACTTCTGCCGGCAGCTCATTCCATATGCATACTGCCTTCTGTGTAAAAAAAAAAAAAAGTGACCCTCCGGTTCCCATTTATTCTTTCCCCTCTAAGCTTAAAATGATGCCCTCTAATTCTTGATTTCCCAACCTTAGGGTGAATGCACTCAGTCTTTTTCCCATCTATGCCTCTCATGATCTGATACACTTCAATAAGAGCCCCCCTCAGTCTCCTATGCTCCAAAGAAGAAAAAAATTGTAAATTTCGTCTGCACTCTGTGACCAAAAATGGACACCGTACTCCAAGTGTGCATCACCCATGTCCTGTACAACTGCAATATAACATCCTTACTTCTGTACCCTGACTGATGAAAGCCAGTGTGCCTAAATCCTCCTTCACTGCCCTATCTACCTTTGACTTCACTTTCAGAGAACTGTGCATCTGAATGCCAAGGTCCTTTGGTTGCACTACACTCCTATGATTCATCATGAAACTCCTACCTTGATTTGACTTTCCAAAATGCAACACCTCACACTTATCTCTATTAAACTCCCTTTGCCATTTCTCAGCCCACTTCCCCAGCTGATCAAGGTCCAGCTGCAATTTCTAATAAACTTCCTCACTGTCCACGAGACTACCTATTTTGGTGTCATCAGCAAACTTATTAATCACGCCTTGTACATTCTCACCCAAATCATTTGATATAGATAACAAACCGCAATGGGCCCAGCACTGACCCCTGAGGTACTCCAATAGTCACAGGCCTCCAGTCTGATAAGTATTCTTCCACTATTACCCTCTGCTTCCTACTATCAGGCCAATTTTGTACCCAATTTGCCAGCTCGCCCTGGATTTCATGCGATCTAACCTTCCAGAGCAACCTAGCGTGTGTACCTGTTTCAAAGGCCTTTCTGAAATTCATGTCGACTATGTCTACCACACTGCCCTCGTCAACCTTTCTGGTAATTTTATCAAAGAACTCTAACAAATTTGTGAGGTATGTTCTCCCACGTGCATAGCCATATTGACTACTCCTAATCAAGCCCCGTCTTTCCAAACACCTGTACATCTTATCTTTCAGAACATTCTCAAGTAACTTACCAATCACAGATGTTAGGCTTACTGGTCGTCTTACAGGTTTTTTTTTTGCAGCCCTTCTTTGGAATAAGGGCACAGCATTCCCTACCCTCCAGTCTACTGGGACCTCACTCATGGCTAATGATGACGCAAAAATATCAATTTCTTCTCTAGCTTGTTGCAGTGTTCTTGGATATATCTGGTCAGAACCAGGAGATTCATACTACATTCTAAAACGTCCAACACCACCTTCTGTTTTGTGGACTGTCCCCAGGATATGATCATTAACTTCCCCACATTCCCAAGTCTTCATGTCCTTGTCCACAGTAAATGCAAGAGAAGTATTCATTGAGGACCTGCCCATCTCCTGTGGTTCTGCGCATACATGTCCACTTTGGTCCATGATTTGCCCTATTCTCTCTTGTTTTTTTTTTCCTTTAATATACTTAAAGAACCTTTAGTGGGCGGCACGGTGGCACAGTGGTTAGCACTGCTGCCTCACAGCGTCAGAGACCCGGGTTCAATTCCCACCTCAGGCGACTGACTGTGTGGAGTTTGCACATTCTCCCCGTGTCTGCGTGGGTTTCCTCCGGGTGCTCCGGTTTCCTCCCACAGTCCAAAGATGTGCAGGTTAGGTGAATTGGCCATGCTAAATTGCCCGTAGTGTTAGGTAAGGGGTAAATGTAAGGGTATGGGTGGGTTGCGCTTTGGCGGATCGGTGTGGACTTGTTGGGCCGAAGGGCCTGTTTCCACACTGTAAGTAATCTAATCTAATCTAATCAACCTCTTTTGAATTAATGCTAATGTTCTCAGCCAAGGCTATTTCTGTCCCCTTTTCGCCTTCCTGTTTTTCTCCTTCAGTAAACTCCAGGGATTCCCTTGATTTGAGCTGTCTGCCTCCTTTTTTCTCGTCAAAGCCTCAACACCTGTGGTCATCGAAGGTTCCCTATTCCTGCCAATCTTGCCCTTCACCCTCACAGGAATGTATAGACCTTGATCTCTAGCTATGTCACTCTTATGTTCTTATGTTCTCCTCTAGTGGTGCCCAACATTACAGATGCCTAGCTTCAACCACTTTGATTCATTCCACGTATTATCGAGAAGCAGTTGGAGGCACTGGATACTAAAAAGGCAATGAGCCCTGACAAAATTCCAGCAATAATATTGAGACTTGTGCTCCAGAATGTGAAGTGCCCTTAGCCAAACTCATCCAGCACAATTAGAATACTGGGATCGACCTGACCCATGTGGAAAACTGCACAGGTCTGTACTATGCGCAAAAAGCAGGACAACTCCAATTGTCATCACATTGGTCTACTCTTGAGTGTCAGTAAAGTGATGCAAGGTGTCAATAACACCTACTCAGCAAGAACCGCTTAGTGTCACCCAGCTTGGGTTCTGCCAGGGCCACTCAGCTCCTGACCTCATTACAGCCTTGGTTCAAACATGGACAAAAGAGCTGAATTCCAAACGTGAGGCGAGAATGACAGCTCTTGACATCAAGGTTGCATTTGACCGACTGTGGCATCAGGGAGCCATAGCAAAACTGTTGTGGCTGGAGTCAAACTTGGCACATAAGAAGGTGGTCATGATTGTTGGAGGTCAGTCATCTTAGCTTGAGGGCATCTCTGTAGGAGTTTCTCAGGGCAATGTCCTCGGCCCAACCATTTTCAGCTGCTTCATCATTGACCTTCCCGCCACCAAAAGGTCAGAAGTGGGGATGTTCACTGAATAGTATTCAGCACTATTTGTGATTCCTCAGGTACTGAAGCAGTCCACGTTCAAATGTAACAAGATCTGGATAATATCCAGGCTTGGGCTGACAAGTGGCAACAATATGGGGGCCACACAAATGCCAGGCAAGACCATCTTCAATACAAGACCATTTACATCCAATGGTGTTACTATCACTGAATCCTCTACTGCCAACATCCTTTGCCTTCCCATTTACCAGAAAGTCAACTAGACTTGTCACATAAACACAGTGGCTACAAGAGCAGGTCAGAGGCTAGGAATACCGTAGCGAATAACTCGCACTGACTCCCTAAAGCCTATACACTATCTACAAGGTACAAGTCAGGTATGATGGAATCCCCCTACTTTCCTGGATATATGCTGCTACACACAAAGATTGACATCATCCAGGAAGAAGCAGCCTGTTTGATTACCATCGCATCCATTCCCTCTATCACCAGCACGAAATAGCAGCAGTGGGTACTATCTACAAGATGCATTGCAGATATTCACTGAAGATCCTTGGACAGCACCTTCAAACCTCCATCTACTGCGATTTAGAAAGACATGGGCAACAAATGCATGGGAATGGCACTCACCATCCTTACTTAGAAATATATTGGTGTGCCTTCAGTTTCTCTGTGAAAATACTTAAATTCACCCTTAAGCCATTGTGGGTCATTCTGCTACAGTGGTTTAAGAGGGCAGCACGCCTTTGAAGAGCAACTATGGACGGATAATAAATGCTGGCCAGCTAGCAATGCCCATGTCTCACGAGTCAATTAAATAACAGTTCGCTAGTTATTTTCTGACCAGTCTATGGGTAAATA
Organism: Chiloscyllium plagiosum; assembly: GCF_004010195.1. Lineage (NCBI taxonomy): Eukaryota > Metazoa > Chordata > Chondrichthyes > Orectolobiformes > Hemiscylliidae > Chiloscyllium > Chiloscyllium plagiosum. The sequence continues at coordinate 26,084,128 of NC_057710.1, read as the reverse complement.
ATATTTTTGTTAGGACTGTTCCACTGCTGTGTCTGGTGAGAGAGCAAGCCTTGACGTGATATTTTTGTGTCTCACCTTTTTGACTGTTCTTGCTCTTTTGTTGTTTCACTCAAATTTACAATCAATTTCAGGTTAGCTTCACTTGCAATTGCCGGAGCCATCTCCTATCCCTAGGCTGTAAGACTTTTTTTTTTGTTCGTGTGTGTGTCATCCCTTTTATAAAAAAAAACCACAAACTACATGACACAACAATTCAACCCATATTGATGATGCGTATTAGCCTTCTCGATCCTTATTCATCTCAGCTTTGTTATTTTCTTGTTCTCATCCTGCTCCTTCGGTGCTGAAAACATAGAGATACACTTTCTAACCACTTCTTAGGGTAAAGAAGTTTCTCCTGAATTCCTGATTGATTTGGATTGATAGGTAATCATCCTATATTGATGACCTTCCCATTTAAAATTCCAAATATATTCCCTGTAGTCTTTCTGTAATGCAGTTTTTGTCAGATCGGAAGCTCACAGGTTTAGTTTCAACTTGTTGCAGTGGCCAAGGAAGTAGGTGAAGTTGGTCACAACAATGCAGAGTTGATATTGAGGCTGACGTTATTGGGTTGGTTCCAATCTTGTTTTTGCTGGAAGAAACAATAGTTTGGAAAAGAGCAGAATATTCAGATAAATAGCAGAAATAGTGGGGCATAAATGGAAAAAATGATAAAGCGACTGGAAGGGTAGTACTTGGTAATGCTTTCATTACATGCCAGGGAGACTACAAGGACTGCCGATGCTGGAAGTCAGTAATAGTTGTGAAGCTGGAAGAGCACAGCAGGTCAGACAGCATCTGGGGAGCAAGAAAGTCAACGTTTTGGGCTAAAACCCTTCATCAGGACTCATTATATGCTAGCTACACCCATATGCCTGGCTTGCATGAACCATGTCTTCAGTGGATAACTACTGTTATCCAAATCTCTTTGACAACAGTTTTCCACAATGTTCAAATTCAGAGTGCATGCTTGGAGCATATCAGTGTAATGAATGCTGTCGGACGTGGGCATTGATCTGTATGATTCACTGCCTCAGGTGACACCCGGTTGAGGGAATTTTGGGCAGTTCGTATGCAATTATTGCAAAATAACGTACATCTAGTCATAGAGTCAAAGAGATGTACAGCACGGAAACAGACCCTTCATTCGAACTCTTCCATGCCAACCAGATATCCTAACCTAATCTAGTCCCATTTGCTAGCACTTGGCCCATGTCCCTCCTTAAACCCTTCCTATTCATATATCCATTCAAATGCCTTTTAAACGCTGTAATTGCACCAGCCTTGACCACTTCCTCTGGCAATTCATTCCATACACTCACCACCCCCTGCATGTAAAAGTTGCTCTGTAGGTCTCTTTCATATCTTTCCCCTCTCACCCTAAATCTATGCCCTCTAATTCTGGACTCCCCACCCCAGGGAAAACCTTTGTCTACTTATTCTATTCATGCACCCTGCACAACCTGCAATCTTCGTGTTGCTACATGGTCCGCCTGTCTACTTGTCTATGATGAGGGAGAATGAAGTATAGTTAGCTCTCTTTAAATCAAGAGTTTCTGAGAGTTCCCAAATACAGTGGCAATGAACTGCAAGACTAAGCAAATACTTCTAGCTCCAGGCTTGAAGCATCAGACGCAAAAATTTGTTGTCACCGTCATGCTTACACTCCATGTATTTCTTGCCTTCATTGCAGTCGGTGGAAATTTCAGTGAAAATGTCTTAATAAAGTGCAGTCATTACAAACATTGTACATCAATGAGGTATAGGGAGGACAGTTGCTCCCTGAACATGCAGATTTACTTACTTGCTGAAAACCCTCTCTCCTGTTCTTCTCTCACTCCAGCAGTTTGTTCTGCTCTGTGAGCCTTGAGTTAATTCTCCAAGTCGTGCTGCATGCCAAGGGGAAATGCCTGTGACTGCACCCAAGTCTGCCACTGACGCGTGCAGAGATTTGAATTTGGCAATGCTCCTTCCGCGCCTGCCACGCCGCCTCCTGAAGACTTTTGTAATTTGGAGTAATTGCAGAATGCAACATCCAGAAGTAACTGAACCTGGAAGTAGTTGATGATCCTTTTTTGAAATAGCACCGGTGCCATATTGTTCGTGGTGCTACCGAGTGTGCAGCAATAAGATTAAAAGGGGACATAATCTAAAGTGTTGTGCTCCAAAATGGCATTGTTGGAGTCAAACCAGCATTGCCTTCATGATCACCCTGATCTGTATACACTGGCACATGATCATTGTGATTAGTGTAGCATCTGGCATGGTTCAACCCATACGTGTGTCCACATGTATAGTTGCCATTTTTGCAGTTCTCTGGGTATTCGTAACGTGTACAAAATATTACTAATGGCTCGGATTTCTCACCCACTGTTTTATTCAGTCACCTTTTTCAAAAGAAGATCGATAATGGTTTTATGTTGGTTTCAGAGTGTAAAATGCCATTTTCTGATTTATCATTGCTGCTGCAGTTTAATTGATGTTTGGCGAGAGCAGGAAATTCAGATGTCTTTTCTTCGCTACATACAGTTTCTCAACGTGTAGGTTTAATTTCCTCTTTCCCTGTACTTCCGCCCACTTCTCTCCCCCATAGAAATTCTTGAAAAGGTCTCTGACCAAGCTTTTAATCATCTGACTACATGTTTTTTTGTGACCGGATGTCTTAAATGATTTTATAATCCTCCCCACAAAGCGCATTGAAACACTTGACTGCTGTAGAGGCTCTATAGAAAGACAAGTTATTTCAATTTTGTGTTTTTTGACCATTCTCACACGCACGTCAGTGAGTGAGCATGCTGGCAATAGTTTGTTTGATCCACGTTTTGACCCCTGTTCCTGCAGTTCTTGAACTCCTGAACTACACTAAAGCCTTTTTTTATTGCCCTTCTCTGAAATCAGCTGAGAAGCAGTATTAACCTTGCGGTGTACAGTAAAAACAAAATATGTGTGGCGGATCGGCTGCGAAAAACCCGTGGAGAATTAATTGTGCCAGTGTTGCTTTAAGTTAAACTGGCTGATTGATTGTATAAGGCTGAGCTGTTTGCTCAATGACAAAACGGGCCCTTTACCTCGTTGGGGGTGGGCGGAAAATCCACTGTTAACAAAAAAAAAGTCTGTTGCAGAAATTCCAGCGGAAGAACTTATTAATATTGTCAAGAAATGAGGACAACCGGACTTTGAATCTGCTTGCTAGTGATTAAGTTGGACCCCGCACAATAATGAGATATAAAATACACAGGGTTGGTTTGGATTAATGGTATACCATATGATGTGTCCTTTCTGAGCTCAGCTGAGAGTGCAACACCGAACAAGTCAGCTGACCCACGCAGCCTATAAGCTCCAGCTCTGGGCCTCTCCGACTCCCTCACATAGCAGCACTTGGTCTGTGCTTTACTTCTGGGAAAATTGAAGTAGCCGCCATATGCCCAGTATTTTCATATCTCATGTGAAGTGCTCTCAGAGAATGGGGAAATAACGGCTGTGGAGATGGGGAGCTCTCATCTGCAGAGCAAAGGGTTACCTCTAGGTAATGATTCTTCTGATCCTTTTTGTTTTGTGTTTGTGAGTGGCTTTTTCTTGTTTTTAAATAAAGTCCGTGCTGGCTCGTCAGTGAAATACTTTTTGTGTGTGTGTGTGTGTACAAGCAGCAAGCTCGTTCGAATTTCCCCCTCCCCCCAACAGTACCCCACCCCCTGCGTTTTGCAGGGAGGGAAGATTTGTTCACCGGAGTGTTGTACAGATGGTCTCGCGTGTTGTCCTCAGCAGTACAGGAGACACTTTATTTGTCGAAACAAATGATAGCACTTTTTGCAGTTCATCTCGGCTATTCTATGGTCCAGCTGTTTTTTCACTTTTTGACAATGGGAGACTTTGTTCATTCTGAACTTCCACACCCACCCTCCTTGTTCGGGCTGTTGAAATGAGTGAAAGCGAAGAACTAATCAGAAATTATATAGAGGGGGACAAAAGTGTCCCAGCAATGTTGATTTATTTTTTATTTCAGATAAATTATTAATTTAACTGAATGTGTCCCCAAAGCACACTAATCTATTCCCTTCAAAGAGATTCTGCAGGCAAGTGGGGGAAACAAAGAAAACACCAGCTTTTTGTATTAAAACTATGCTGTCATCCCCTGTTCTGAAATTCAATGCTTTTGGTTCAGTAACTGCATGTCTCTCCCAGTGAAGCAGGAAGGTCTTTAGTGAATCTGTATGCAGCAAGCAAGGGCAAGCTCAACACTTTTTTTGTTTCAGAAAACCTGATCTTTTGGCCACACAATAATATCTTAAGATGATTTTATGTTGCTTTGGAAAAATAGTTCAGGTGTCAACATTTTGTAGTTAGCTATTTAAATTGCTTTTATTTTGTTTCGGGGGATCTAAGAGCTCAAGCTACTAATGATTTTTTTCACAAAAGAATAACATCTTCCCTTGATAGGGAAATACAAAGCATCGATTTCATCTTGCCCACATTTGATGCAAGGAGTTGTAAATGTCTCATTATTTTTAAATAGCTTATTTAGTGAATTTAAAAATAGCTGCATCCTAGTGTAAATATGATGAATTGGTATTGTTTTAAGTTTTTATTGGAAGTATTTTTTGACTGAATAACTTTCCAATAACGATATTAATATTTAAGTGGTACGCTTGGTATTTTCTGTGTTGGCCTTGATTTATTGTACCAGAAAACAAATGAAATAACTGTCCCTTTGTCACCCAGCTGAATTTTGATGTTTAAAGTTGAATTTAAAACCCACTCTCGCTGTGCATTTTATTAGGTTAGTTCCATTTTCCTTGAATTGAAGTTGCATGACTTTTTTTTTTTGGAGCTTAATTTTGCAAATAGCAAGCATCTGAAAGCTAACATGGCGAGGAAATCATCCAAATATCTGAAAGGAATGCTGTGTAGATATGTTTTCACATGTTTGTCATCTACATAAGTGGATACCACTTCTTTAGTGAAAGAGAACAACTAAGAATAAAATATCATCGATAGTGACTCTATTGCCATTGATATAATGAGTGGGAGAATTGATAATCAAAGTCTTCCACATATCTTAAATGTAAAAAGAAAGAGGGAGTGTAATGAATGATAGTCAATTTATTAAATTACTCCTAAATAAGTAATTTTGAACAGGTATAAATTTGGTATCCAGGATGTAGTCAGTTTTGCACCTGAAAATAGATTGAAGGATGAAGCTTTTAAATTTTCTCAACTAGTTTGCATTGAAGCATAACCTTTTTATGGAACAATGGTGAATCCAATGTCTCCTCTTTACTCATGACTGACTTGCAATTTCTAAGTATGATGCCTATCCAGATGCAATTTTTGTTCTAACCAGCTCTGTGAAGGCAAACATTGACAGATAATAATTAGTAAGGGGAAAAAAGCATTTCTCAAGAAATAGCATGGTTTTTCACCTATGTGGACATCAAATTTTGTGTTGAATGTGGTAAGGTGACAGAAATTGTGTTTTCCAGATTTCCTCTATATTTTATCTTGGCTAACCGTTTAAATTGATAGGAGAAACTCAGTCCTGGTGACTGAGTTTATGCCCACAGAGGGGAAAATAAAAGGCTTGTGCCTAAATTGCCTCAATGGTCAGTGCAATATTTTTAATCAATCTGATTCCTCCATGAACCTTTTACAGTGGATAAATTCCTCTCTATATTTGGTCTAATATGCCTTTGAAGTTTTTCCTATGAAACCAGCACACAAATGATATCCTTCCCCCTGTGTGAAGAGGAGGAGTTTATCCAGTGAAGTAGAGCATGAGAGACTATTCTCTCCTTAACACACCACTCCTGCTACTGTCTGATAACATATCAGCACATAGCACAGCCATTGACAAATCTACAACGCCACCATTTAGCATTTCCATGGCCAGAGGGGGAAAAATACTGCTGGATTAGACAGAGACAAAAATGTCAGGGGTTAACCCAAACTCAGAAATCTGTGATGATTACTCTAAATTTTTTCATAAGGGAACAAAAATGAATATTTTGTGATATGCAGGTTTAACCCATACCTATTTTCCTACTCTGAACTTCACAGTTGGAAGTGGACTAACATCAAGTTAATGAGGAGAATGTCTGCCATTGCTGTGGTCTCATACGACAAGAGAGAAAGTGAGGACTGCTGATGCTGGCGAGTCAGAGTCAAAAAGTGTGTCACTGGAAAAGCACAGCAGGTCAGGCAGCATCTGAAGAGTAGGAGAGGCGACATTTTGGGCAAACTAACTCCAGGGCTTATGCCCGATATGTTGACTCACCCCGCTGCTTGGATGCTGTCTGACTTCTTGTCATTTTCGAGCTCCACACCTTTCAACTCATACTGCCATGGGAAAACTGGTAGTTACCCAAAGAAACCCTGAGTTTAAACGTGCCCCCCGCGCCACCAGCAAAATCTTTCTTTGTGTAACTAGGAAGCTGTTGTGCGCAAACCCAATAAGTCAGCAATCTCTTGCCTTGTTGGCAAGCTGATTTTTGGGATTAATTTTTGTGATGGTTTTCTTTAATCATCTGCTTTTGTTATTGGTGACAGGGCCTTGGAAGCCGGAAAAAAATTGTTTCTGGCAATTTCTGGTGTAAGCCCACCAGTTTATGCATTTTTTTTATATAGTATTTGACAGTATGCCAGGAATGGGCTTGAATGCATGGCATTCTTAACCTAGCAGCTTTCTGCTCTGTTATAGACCAATGTTTTGTACAAATCAGTCACTGCATTCAACTCTATACTTTATGAAACTAAATATTTATAAAATCAAAATTGTATTTTAAGTGACTGTTTACTTTCACTCACTTTTGGGCTGATGTGTATTTGAACACTTGGGGCCTAATTTTCCAGTTCAAATTGGGAATCCAGAAGTGGGATGTGATAGATGCTAAATAGCATTCCCCTTTCTTTTGCCAGCCTGCTGTTTTGGGGAATGGGGGAATTGGGGGTTTCACGGGCTCTTGATGATCCGGGAAGTTAGTCTGCTAAACAGTTAGTGGGCCGGGTGCAAGTGTTCAGGTGGGTGCTGAGCGGGAATCGAGGTGATAAACCTGGGAAAAGCACTATGCCTGAGCCAAATCAGCAGTGTGGTCTCACAAAGGAAAGGCAGTTTTCTTCTGTGTCTGTCCTGGTCACTTTGAAGAACTGAAATATTGGGAAGGGAAAGGCCATTAAATTTTTCTGTTTTTCTTTTGTCCATTTTTTTGTCTACTCTTTCACATTGAATAAAACTGTTTTGGTGCTGCCCTCACCCCAGCTGGAGTGGAACAGATTTGCAGAGCTCCTGACAGCCATCCAGATGGATGAACATCTTGATCAGAAAGCAAGCACTCAATGATCTCGTCCTGCCCAATTGAGGAGGCGAGTTCGCTTTAACGTTCCCTCAAAGCCAGAAAACTCCACAAGCCGTCATAGCTTCTGCTTCTGTAAGCTGCTGCTGTGCACAGACCTCAGTGGTCTGCAGAATGGCATTAAAAAATCCACTCCATTCCACCTCCTACCCAGCCCCTGTTACCCAGCTCTTCCCCCTTCAATAGAATTTAAAATTGAAAGTGGCAGTATGGCACATAAGCCAATGCCACCACCACTATTTTTGCCTTCTGCCTCCCTTTTGTCCCAGCCCTGAAGCTGGAAATTCTGACCTCTGGCCACTCTGTTCATTTGCATTCTGGGCTTTAATTCAGATAAATGTGAGGTGCTGCATTTTGGAAAAGCAAATCTTAGCAGAACTTGTACACTTAATAGTAAGGTCCGAGGGCATGTTGCTGAACAAAGAGACTTTGGATTGCAAGTTCGTAGCTCCTTGAAAGTGGAGTCACAGGTAGATAGGATAGTGAAGAAGGCATTTGGTATGATTTCCTTTATTGGTCAGGGCATTGAGTATAGGAGTTGGGAGGCCACTTTACAGCTGTACAGGACATTGATTAGGCCACTTTGGGAACGTTGCGTGCAGTTCTGGTCTCCTTCCTATCGGAAGGATGTTGTGAAACTTGAAAGGGTTCAAAAAAAGATTTACAAGAATGTTGCCAGGGTTAGAGGATTTGAGCTATAGAGAGAGGTTGAATAGACTGGGGCTGTTTTCTCTGGAGTATCAAAGGCTGAGGGGTGACCTTATAGAGGTTTATAAAATCATGAGGGGCATGGATAGGATAATAGACAAGATCTTATCCCTTCGGTGGAGGCATTCAGAACTAGAGGGCATAGGTTTAGGGTGAGAGGGCAAAAATGTAAAAAAGACCTAGGGGGCAATTGTGTGTGTGTGTGTGTGTGTGTTTTGGGGGTGGGGGGGAAGGTGGGAATGGGCTGCCAGAGGAAGTGGTGAAGCTTAGTACAATTGCAATATTTTAAGAGGCATTTGGATGGGTATATGAATAGAAAGGGTTTGGAGGGATATGGGCCGGGTGCTGGCAGGTAGGACTCGACTGGGTTAGGATATCTGGTCGGCATGGACGGGTTGGACCGAAGGGTCTGTTTCCATGCTGTACATCTCTATGACTCTAGTGTTTGCCCCCATCGTTTATCCCTGTGCATATCATTTCATATTAGCAGATTTTTGCTTATTCTATTGATCTGTCAACTCTTTGCACTGTCTTGTTTTACTTCTGTGTTATCAAGACCTGGCTCTCAATGGCCAAGATCAAAACATTAGTATCAGCCTTGAGAATAAAAATTGGCCACAGTCGCAAGGCTTGAAATATACTTTCTGGCCCAGATAACATCTTTTACTCTGCCATCCAGAGTTCTAACCATGCTGTTACTTTTCTTGATTCCATTTGTCTTATTTTTGTGTTAAAATATTTGTGAGACCCTCTATCGAATACGTCCTGAAAATCTCATGTACATTATATCCTATTGCAACTGTGTGATCTCTCCAGTTTACCACTTTTAAAAACAAATTCAGAATGAATTTTTCAAATGCTGCTTACCTTTAACAAGTCTCCACTGTGGCTGTTCTTGGATAATTTTTGCATTTCTCAGTATCCATTTATTGTCCTTCAAGTTATTCATTTATTAGGCCATGATTCAGGAGTTTTGTCTTCCTGTGCATGTGCAGTGCTTAATGTGTTTGTGCAAAACTTTTTTTTGTGCATGTATTTTAAAGCAATAGTTAGGCAGTTCAAGCAAATTGCCATAAACATAGCACCTCGATTAATTTTCAATGTGTGTTCGGTAGTGGATGTTAATATCAAATCAATGAAATTTATGGTATAAATGTTTCCTCCCATGAGGTAGTGAGTGGGGAAATGATTAGGTCACTTGACCATGGAGAGATATTTGCTTACTTCCCTTACCAATTTACCAAATTCTGGACGAGAAGGTCCATTGAGACACTTTTAACGCTTTTAAATGCTTATATGAAGTCCATCTGAGGGTTTTAATTTCTCACCTCCCTGCTTACCTAGCTTCATGGTGAGAAAAGTGGCTATAGTTTCCAGACTGGGCAGCCAGGGGACCTGTCTGCTGGGTTTTGGGAAAGTGGCCTCCAGACCTGATAATTGGAGGCATGGATTTGGGGGAAAGAGGGTGGCGTCCGAAAGGTTTTATTCCGAGATAAATCGTTGGCTCCATCATCCACTTGAAGTTGAAAGTAGCTGATGAGAGTTTATTACCAGTCTCGTGACATCAGCAGCAGTAATGAGCACCTTAACTTAAAGGACAGAGTCTGGTGCAGTAATGATACTCCAGCTTTTGAAAATATAAGCTGATCATTACAGAAACTCTCTACAGTGCAGATAGAAGCTGTTTTGCCCACCAAGTCCACACTGACCCTCCACAAAGCTACTAACGTCACAAATACTATTGTTGTAATTCCATATTTACCACGCAACCCTGGCTATGGGCAATTAAGAAGGGCTCATGCCCAAAACATTGATTTTCCTGCTCCTTGGATGCTGCCTGACCGGCTGCGCTTTTCCAGCAACACAATTTCAGCTATGGGCAATTTGTCATAACCAACCACCTAGCTTGCACAACTTTTGACTGTGGGAGGAAACCCATGTGGTTAGAGAGAGAATATGCAAACTCCATATAGATTATGCATGCTTTTAGTAAGAATAGTAGATCAATGGAAAATGAATTAGTACATGAAACGTCTTTGATACGTCTTTGCCATGAAGTTTTAAATTATTCAAACAATTTGCTATATGATGATATGACTACTTGGGAGTGAGAATTGTGTCAGTCATGTTCACATTTAAATCAAATGACCTTATTCACTAAACTCTTAATTTAATAATTCTGGCATGTTATTAACAAATACCATAACCTGAGTTATACTCATTCTAATCTTTTTAAAAGTATTTTGAACCAAGAAATGGGAAAACAACTTGAGTATAGAATTTCTTTCCTGCATTGAAGGAAAGCTTTGTAGGATGAAGCTAAAACTGTTCAGGTTTCAGACTGAACCACGAAACACAGAGCAACCTTAGTCTCTTGGTTAATATATAGTATGTTACTGGTCCAGAACAGCAATATTACCAACGTTGAAATGAAGTCACAAGATAAATATTAAATTTCAGGTCATACTTTATACTTTTCAGGCTTTGAATATAGAATTTAAGAAATCATTGATCACTTTCCATGTCATGAAATGTGATGAGGAAATTTTAATTGAACTACAGTATCGTCGTCTTTTTTTTAACAAGGAGACACATTCTAGAATAGAAACTTTTAAAAGGAACTTTAAATAGGAATTTGTAAACCCAGCTTGGGTCATTTTTGGGTTGATATGCTTATTTGCATTAAGCTTCGTTAACAGAGAATGTGAATAGCAGTACACATATGCTTTACACTTTATTATTAATACATTCTCTATTAATTATATTTAGAAAAAGCATTATGGCTATCGCTGGGTTCCAACAGATGAAGCAATGAAGATATTTTTACACAAAAATGACTACAGTGTGCACAGTGGGTCCTTTTCATTGCTTTTACGAACTTTCTACCCTGTAGTGCAAAACTGACGCAACCAAACAAAAAAAAAACTGTTAATCAATAATTGTCTTTTAATGGAGTTCTTTGTTGCTGCCATAGCTCACTGAATATTGATTTTCGTGTGTTTGGCCATTTATAGACCTGTTTATGCAAACAATAACATCTGAATTTGCATTAGTTGAAGGTTTTAAGTACAAAAGTGTATTATGATTTTAATTTTTAAAGATCATTCTCCAATTTTGGTGACCACAGGATTAATGAATCACAATGCTGTGCAATTGAAATTAATTATGAGACATTTAGTGCTTCAACAAATTTCCCATTTTGCAAGTCTACTTTTGCTTAAGCTCCCCTTATAGATTGGTCAGGAGATCAAACTTTGGTCAAATGGTTCCTAATAAGATCAAGTACTGTCTATCTTTGTTGTACTCTGTATTGACAAGATTTGACTGCTGTGGTTTCTTTCCACAGTTCAAAGATGTGCCCTGTTAGGTGGACTGGCCATGCTAAATCACTCGTAGTATCCAGAGATGTGCAGGTTCAGTGGGTTAGCCATGGTAGAAATGCAGGGTTACTGGGACAGGGTATTGTCTGGTTGACTGCTCTCTTGAAGGTTGGTGTGCACTCGATGGACTGAATGGCCTTCTTTCAAGCTATAGGAATTCTGTGATTCTATAATTCTATGAATGCCACATTTGACCTGCATTAAGGGGGCTTAGCCAAAGTGGAATAAATGGAAATCGGGGGAAATGTCTCTCCTGTTTGGAGTCAAACCTGAAGCTGATCGATGTTGTTGGAGATTAGTCATCTCAGCTCCAGGATATCTCTGCAGGAGTTCTTCAGGGTAGCTTTCTAGGTCCAGTCTCTTCAGCTGCTTCATCAACGATCTTCCTTCAAAAGTGGAAATGTTTGCCGGTGATTGCACAATGCTTAGCACCATTCGCAACTCCACTGATACTGAAGCAATTCATGTCCAAATGCAGCAAGGCTCGGATAATATTCAGGACGAGCTGAAAAGTGGCAAGTAACATTCACACCACACATATGCCAGGCATTGACCATCTCCAGTAATAGGCAATCAAACCATTGCCTCTTGACATTCAATGGTATTATCATCACTGAATCCTCCATGATCCACATCCTAGGGGCTTACAATTGACCAGAAAGTAAACTGACCTCACCATATGAATGCAGTGGCAGGTTAGTGGATCGGTATACCAGTGAGTAACTCCTTTCCTGACTCCCTAAAACTTTCCTGCCTTCAACAACTCGAGTGTGATGAAGTACTCTCCACTTGACTGTGTGAGTGCAGCTCAAAAAACACGCAAGCTTGACTCCATCCAGGGCAAAACAGCTTTTTGATTGGCACAATATGTACAAACGTCCACTCCCTTCACTGACGCATAGTAACAGTGGTGTGCACCATCTACAAGATGTACTGCAAGAATTCACCAAGGGCAATTTTGAAGAACAATCACTGGACCCGAAACGTAATTCTGCTTTCTCTCCACAGATACTGGCAGACCTGGTGAGTTTTTCAGCAATTTATGTTTTTGTTTATGGTTTCCAGCATCTGCAGTTCATTTGTTGTTTTTTTTTGTTTAGTCTTGAGAACCCTCTGCAGTAAAGAATACGGAAGTGGATCAGCATGAAAGTGCTATGATTTGGGCAAAGACCAAGTGCAAATAACCAATTTAAGTACCTGATGGGGTCAGTGGTGGCAGAAGATGGAAGTGGAAAAAAAGTAATGCATCAGCTCTGGTTGGAGTAATTGGACAAAGAGCAGAGGAGTATTCTGACATAAAGCTGTCACTCAAACTGCATGCCAGTTGTGAGACCAGTGTTGTTATGTCGTGCAGAAATTTGAGCAACATTAAGAAGAGAGCAATAACAACTGGGTGCTAATGAGATCTGGATATAAAGATTGGTGTGTGCAGTGTTGAGAAATGACAGATAAAGAACCAGTAAAACAGGATCAGTAAAGATTTGTGGGAGTAGCAAAGAAAGTAGCCGAGAAGGAACTGTATGGATTGCGGTGGATGTGAGGTGAGTGATGGAGGTGGAACTGTCAGGAAGAGGAACGTTTAGAAAAGATGCAATGGTTCCCTTTCAATCACTTTTTGGCTACTTTCTTCTATATTTTGTTTCAGTTTTAGAAGTCCAGAGCCAGAGATCACAGTCTCTGATATGGGTAAGCCATTGAGGACCGAGATGAGAAATTTCTTCACCCAGAGAGTGGTGAGCTTTGAAATTCTCTGCCAGTGTTTGACGGCAAAATATTGAATGTTTTCAAGAAGGAGTTAGACATAGTTCTTGGGGCTAAAGCGATCAAAGGATATGGGGTGAAATGGCATCAAAAAGGCCAAACTCCTGTTCTTCTTTTCTTTGTTTCAGCAATACACTGTTACGAAGGTGTAGGTGTGTACTGTACCTTTTAAGAGAGACTAGAAGCTGACATGAACTTAGAGAGGTACAGAGTGTGCTGAAACAATTTAAAATGTAACATTTGACTGTTAAACCAATAGTGCAGCTGAGTTGGCATGATACATAACAAATTTGAATTTGGCCAGTCAGTTTGATTTGGAGTATAAAACTGGACATTTTGAATGGTTAGGGGGAGAACTGCCAAGAAAACCAAGAAGTATCGACTCCTGCCCAAATAGCTCTCTGACAGGTACCTGTCTGTAAGAAAAGTTGTACAGCAAAAGACCGAAGAAGGGACAACCCAGAGAAAATCTACAGCGTGAAATCTACAAATTTACAAATCAACAAAGCTGGCTGGCTTTGAAACTTTTTGTAAATCTTAATCGGGTTTTATTTTATTGAACCAGCACTGTGGAATGGGAGGTAAAAGATAGGTTTAAGAGAAAGGAGTTGTAAATAGTGGTTTTAATGTTCTCTGTTGGACTTGGAGGATAAAATTGTTAATTTTTACTTTAAATAGCGACCACTGGAATAGTTCTTTGCGCCTCAAAATTTAACAGATTACGGCACGAGGTGAGCTTCTCTATGTGTTGGGTTTAAATTAGCAGACGGGTTTACACCGTATTGTAACAACTCACTTAACTTGGAAGCACAGAACTTAACCTTTTGTAAAATGATGTCTCTTTTCAAAAGTCCATTTCTTGTGTCCAATTTTGATGAGTGCAAGGTGAAATCTTTTGATTTCTATTCTTTTAATGGTGTTTAATATGCAAATATTTGCTACACTTCTTCCATTTACACCAAGCAGTACAAACCTGTTGCTTATAAGCTGTTTTCACATTTCCATTTTCAGCTGCCCCCTGTACGAATGGTACACACCATTCTTTGTGCTCTGCTGGTGGAAGGAGTGCATGTTGAAAATGGTGGATGGGGTGCCAGTTAAATAGGCTGCTTTGTTTTGGGTGGTTTCAAGCTTCTTGAGTGTTGTTGGAGCTGCACTTATCCAGGCAAGTGTAGAGTATTTCATTATACTCCTGTTAGGCACTGGGGATTATGGAGGTGAGTTACTCGTTGCAGAATGTCCAGTCTCTGACCTGCTCTTGTTACCACCTTGAGTCTAGTCTAGGTCACTTTCTAGTCTCAGGGTGTTGATAGGGGGGGGAATTCAGTGATGATAATGATATTGAGTGTCAAGTGGTAATGGTTAGACCCTCTCTCGTTGAGTATGGACATTGCCTGGCATTTTGTGTGGTGTATATCTTCCTTGCCATTTATCAGCTCAAGCCTGAATGGTGTCAGCAGTGTTATGGTAGGGTTCTACCAGGCTAGTAATGTTCAGTTATTGGATTAACTTTTCCAGGTAAAACACTATTCTTATGAGGTCTTGGCCAATAAATAGAAGATTAGATGAAACTTTGTTAGCCATGTTACTGAAGCTTCATATTAGGTGACAGAAATGAATGTAGGCCTACATTTCCAGCTAAAATTAATGGAAAAAACTTGCTATTGAGAGTAGTAACAATGAACAACCTCAATGGAATCTGTCAAAGTGCATGGACACAATTTGGAACATTTTCCTATGCCTCTTGGCTTCTGGACTACTTATGTACATAAAAATTATTATCGACACCTTTTTAACACTTATCTGTTTACAATTAAAATGTATACACTTTTGGTCACTATCTTTCTAAATTCTTTCTGTTTTCCTGTTATCCTTATTTTAGTACTTGTTATTCTTTATCCAGTGACTTCCAAGCCTTGGCATCCAGTTAAGAGATGGGAACCATTTCCTTCAAAGAGCAGCTGCTTTAAGCATTGTGCTTTGAAGATTAAAATGACCAGTTAATTTTTGTGTTGATGAGAAGTGCATTAGAAATACCTGCCAAATGTGTCTTCAGAGTTGTGGCTCTAGGATCAGCCTCATTATCAATGCAAGGATCCACAGAACCCATTACCAATGATATGGAATTTCCTAGGTGGGCAGTCATAGCGAATAATTTGTCTATGAGCTGAATCTAATTAACAGAAAAGGTTTGACTGTAAGAAAAGTCTTAACTATATGTTTAAAATTCTTGTAATTCTTACGTGGCCTTCATATGGCTAAGTAAATTGTAGATCAAGAGCAAGCAATTATCAAAATTTAGTTTATGCTGTTTTAAAGGAAAGGCTACCTTATAATTTTATTAAGTGTTAATAGAAATATTTTAAAAGCTTATATTTACAGACCTTTCTGTTGCTTTGAAGCTGTTCATGGCACTCAGGAAAAATGTTGAATCTGATTGGAATTGAACTTGCAAGTAACTCATGTTCCATAAGATCCATTCCCCACACTTCGTACCAGCCTGATCCATTTTATTCCAGAAGTTATATTAAGATGGGTATTTAGTCATTTTTCAATTTCAGAGACTGTTTTCCAAGACAGTTTACAGAATTGAAAACATGCACACACTGCCATTTGCAAGATGAGTGCTAATTAATACAAATTGATGATGGACGTTTCAGTTATTCACTGTGAGGGGGGGGAATTTTTTGATATTGTTTAACAAAGAAAGAGTAATTGGGCCTCAATTGACCATCATTCAATTATTTTTACTGGTTTTTAGGAAGTAATTACTGTTGCAGTTGTGTTCTCCTATGAAGTAACTAAATGTACATATGGGCTGCTATTCTTTATGATTGCAGACCTCTGTTGTACATGTAGAGGAAAAAAGACTTGGAAAATTCAGGAAACAGTTTGCTGATTCACTTTTGCTTAACTGATATCCTGGTAAAGTAAATCCTTAGCATATTTTGGGGATAAGCCAGCAAGGCCTTCAGTTATTGCAGTGTGAATATGACAGTAGATTTAGTTACATAGCCATCAAGAAGGCTGCCTGTCATTTTGCATTCAAATGCTTATTAAATGAGCAATTCTGTTTTTGGTAACATCATCTGGGGGTTTCAAAGTTTGGAAACATGGCTGCTTTCTAAGCGTGTTGTCAGGAATAGAATTCCTTGATAAAGATTTTGCAAAGAATAAGTTAATGAAATGAGTAGTAAGGGTATGGAATGTTTTGCCTGCATCGGTAGTAGATTTGCCAAGTTTAAGTCGTCATTGGACAAGCAAATGGACGTAAGGGAATGGTGTAGGTGGGATGGGCTTCAGATTAGTATGACAGGGCGGTGCAACATCGATGGCTGAAGGGCCTGGACTGCACTGTAATGTTCTATGTTCTATAAATTAATAATTGAGGCTGTAGCTTAAACAAAATATACCTGCTTGCAAGTGCGTTTTATATCTTGTATTTATATCATTCCTTTAATATTATTATGCCTTTACCAAGCCACCCTAAAATGTTTCACAGGATCATTGTGGATCTGTGTCATACATTGTTTTACATAATTAGATATTAAGTCAGATCTAATTAGATTTTAAAGTAGGAAAGTGAGGTTGTGTGCAGGGAGGCTATTCCAGAGCTTGGGGCTTTATGCAACTGAAAGTATGAGCGCCAATGGTAAAGCAATGTAAGATTGGAGATACTAAAGAGGAAAAGTTATAGTGTAGTTACTTCACAAGATTTTGAAGCTGCATGAGATGACAGAGATAGGGAGAGAAGAGGCCATGGGGTGGTTTGAAAATGACGATGAGGCAGTTTGACAGATGTGTGTGCTTCCAAGAATCCAATTACTTTAATGATGCGAAGTATTAACGCCAAATGCAAACAATTTAACGAAGTTTCATAGAGTGATGAAAGGAAACTCTGAGAACTACCTCATCAATATAGGGAGTTATGTTGCTCTGGAATGCAATGCCTTGAAGAGTTTTGGAACTGGAGTTCTGGCAAACTTTTAAAAAGAAACTGGATACGCACTTGTGAAGGAGAAGTGCACAGGACTGTTGGAAAAGCTAAGGGGCCTTCGAAGAGATCTTTCATAGAGACATTGGGCAAGTTAACCTTCTTATATGAATTGCTTGCCTGATAGAGAAGCAAGCATATTTTGTATGGATTTCATGATTTGATGAGTTTTTTTTTAAGCATCTGGTAAACATCCTACTTTCAGAGCCTATTGAGATTCTCTTCCCTCGTTCTTCCTCCAAAAAAATATCCACTTGAGATTGTGTAAACATTCAATGTTGCACTGCAAGTGCAATTTTTATTCACTAGTAGGATGTAGGCATCGCTGACTGGCCAGTATTTATTACTGTCCCTGTTTGTCCTTGAGAAGGCGGTGTTGAGCTGCCCTTTTGAACTGCTGCAGTTCACTAGTAAAATTGCTGAGAGTTCTTGCTATAGCACTGTAGATGAATTGCAAGATTGACGGAAATCCTTGAGGGAAGTTTGCTCTGTCTGAGAGGGCAGTAGAAGCTAATGCTGTAGTAACTTTAAGTAGGTGTATATGTCAGGGAAGAATAACTGCAAGTCTGTATCGAGTGCAAAGCCATCAGACTAATTTGATAACTCTTACAAAGAATGGCACGTGCTAGCTTTCCTCACACCACAATCCCTTCAGGTCTGGGATCAGCTGCCAAGTTCATTTGTGTCTAAAAGAGGAGAAAAAAAATTCAAGCCTCATTTGAATATAACTGACTTGCTCACCTTGCCTGTATTTTCTCCTTCGATATGTTTAGTATTAGTCTTTTCCCTGTTATACCTCAGACATTTATGAAAAAAATCTAGCTTGCGTAGGAATTTGCAAGGAATGATTATCCCTGGTTCATCTGAATGGGGCACATGTGACTTATACTTGACCCCCATGTCAACAAAGAAAAAAATCCAAATATGATCTTGGATGAGCACTTTTTTTAAAAAATTCAGTTGACCAGTCTCCAGTGAGATGATTACGTAAACTAAGTATCTGGTCATCTGCCTTTGAAATCTGATAGGGAATGCAAACGATTCACTGCATAGACATTTTATTAACCCAGTTAACACAATATGTACAAAAACAGAAGTTGCTGGAAAAGCCCAGCATCCCTCCCTCTGTGGAAATGACCTCTCAACTTTTTTGGAGTGCAGTTCACATTATGCTGTAATATATACAATGTGCTGGCCCACTACATTGTCATGCTTACAACAGTGCAAATGTCTTTATAATTCAGTTCGGCTGAAGAGATTAACTGTTTATTATTCTTTTTGGCTGATTTGTTTTCTCACTACAATTTGTATTTATTCGTGTCTGTGAACCTAATTAACTATCATGGCAGGTTTGAATAGTTACCCCTTTCTGCTTAACACTAGTATAAGGAGCCAAATATATTTGAACTGAGATGTGAGTTCAATTTGCAAAGGTCCAAAATTCCCACAGATGCTAATGTAATTCAGGAAGGATCACTGGACCTGAAACTTTGATTTCTGTTCACAGATGTTGCCAGACCTGCTGAGCTTTTCCAACAACTTCTGTTTTTGTTCCTGATTTATAGCATCTGCAGTTCTGTATGTTTTTAAACATACTGTATATGTAAGTGGCGATAGACTTGTAAAGTGCTGCTGTGTTGCTCAGGAGAAAATGTGCAGATACCGTATATACTCGTGTAAAAGTCGAATTTTTAAGACTATTTTTAAGGTTAAATTTATGCATCGACTATTGCATGGATACTACTTTTGAGGGGCTGAAATTCATGCTATAGTCCAAAATGCCATATCATTAGTAGAAGCCCAATTGATCTCTAAACGAAGTTTTAAAAATAGCAAATTATGGTAATTGTTGCTTCACAGTTATTTGTCTTCTCTGCGATTTCAATAACTTTCAGTTAAAATGCTGCTGTTTTGTTTTTTACTTTTTCTGGAGGGCATTTTGACACCAAAAAATGAAGAAATTTCAAAACCTCAACTAGGTATATGACTGTTACAGGAGAACTGATCTCAGCTGAGCTGCACACGCCTGACTCTGACCTGATGTGTCTTAAATTTTCCTGCCAATTTCTTCCGCTTCCCTCTTTTTTTTTTTCTGTCGACTGTAGTTGGTTTGGTTTTTCAAACTAACATTTTAAGCTTTTACTTCTGATTTAAAAAAAATCAGTCTCACCAATCATTATAGGCGTAACATTTATGTACAGGATAATACCTTGGCTCATAAATGTTGATCTGTTATCTGCAAAGAACTAGGATTGACTTTTACATGAGAAAAATGGAAAATTTCAGCTTTTCGGCCAAAAATAAGGGGTCGACTTTCCACATGAGATCGACTTTTATTTGAGTATATACAGTTCTCCCCGAGGAGTATTGCATTCTGATTTTTCATTCCTCCCTCTGTTGGAACAACCTCTCAACGTTATGGAGTGCAGTTATGCTCCGATATGTGCAGTGTGCTGGTCCGCTGCACAGTCCTGCTAATAGCAGTACTAACTGTCTTTATAATTCAGTTTAGCTGGAGAGATTAACTGTTTGTTATTCTTTTTGCCTCAGAGTGTTTTCTTGCTACAATTCTGTGTTTATTAGTCTCTGTGAATCTAATTAACATGGCAGGTTTGAATAGATAACCCTTTCTGCTTAACACTTGTATAAGTAGACAAATATATTTGAACTGAGATGAGAGTTCAATCTGGAAAGGTCCAAGGGCCTATTTCCATACCGTCAGGAATCTAATTTTTTTTTAAATTCCCACGGACGCCATAGTAACTGTTTTTCTCTGCACTTAGGTTGGGAAGTTGTATGTTGCACTTCAATAAGCAGTCTGAGAAATTTTGGAATTAATTTGTGAAGCAACTTAATATAAATTCAAATGCTTATGTCGAAAAACCTATTGGAATTTTTCTATTTCCTTTTGGACTCCAGGCATTCGTCCTCCTATTATGAATGGCCCCATGCACCCGCGCCCCCTGGTGGCATTGCTGGATGGCCGAGATTGCACTGTTGAAATGCCCATTCTAAAAGATGTAGCTACAGTGGCTTTCTGTGATGCACAGTCTACACAAGAGATTCACGAAAAGGTGAGCATAAGAATATCTAAGCTTGCAGTTCTTTGAAACTTGATCAAATTTTAATAGCAGTTTGTGTGATATTAGCATACCTTGCCTTAATTAATATTTTCTTAATGTCATATTTCTGTTTTGCCCAACGCATTTCAGGTTTTTGTCTTGAGTATTGAGTGCTGTTGACATTCCAATATAGGTCTCGAGAGGTCACTGAATCCAGTTGCATGAGGGTGTATAATTGCTAATACAGTTAATCAGTTAGCTGTAGAGAACAGAATGTAGTCATTCAGCTTATCATGCCTTCACAAGTTGCAGAATAATTTTTGGGTTTGTTGTTACATTGGTGTTGGGATAATTAAGTCCCCAAACACTTGAGCTCAGTGATGCCAACATGCAAATCTCTCTAATTATTTTAAAGGTGTATAATAATAAGATAAAAGCTAAAAAGAATAGAAACTTAATAATTGCAATTGTTTGCAGCATTTTGTATTTTTATTTTTAAATTTGGATGCTAACTCTCTATCTAACTCTCTATCTTTAATGGCTTTTTAATACAGTGTAATTACCCTTTAGATAAGGGCTGCTAGGAATTAAATGACAAACATTTTGCTAAATGAAATGTGAGAAAAATGAGTGTAATAATTCAATTCTCTTTCTTCATTGGCTAAATTTCCAGTATTAGTGGAAAAATTAGTATTGCTTGAAGACAGTCTGAGCTTCGCAAGTGATTAAGAAGAAAATCCAAAATGGAACAATTTGAAAGAGGTGGAAGTGGATGTCAGCAGAAAATCCTGTTCATTTTGATGAAATGTTTAACTAATCAAAACATGTTTGCCTGATCCAGAGTGCAGGATGTTTTGCATGAATTGTGTTGTGCTTTACTGAGACCTTAGTTGGAGTATGGTGTCCAGTTTTGACCTCTGTTATTTGAGGATTAATATACTTGCCATCAAGGAAATGCAATGCAGGTTCACCAGATTAATTCTTACGAGGAGTCTGGGTCGTATTTTCTATAAAATATTATTTGGAGAAATGGATAACTTGTACAGATCTTTAAAGGGTAGACAGGCTAGATGCAGAAACTGGCCAGGGAGGTCTTGAACTAGGAGACAGTTTCCACAAAAGAGGCAAGTCCATTAGGACTGGGACAACAGAACGTCTCTTCAGTCAGAGGGAGGTTTATCTTTGGAATTCTCTGCCACAGATGGCACTGGAAGCTCAGTCATTGAGCATGCACAAGATAGATCAGTATATCTTGAGAAGTTGTTATGACAGAGACACAACTAAATCAAATCTGTTTCCCTCTCCCCATTTTCACAACATGGTAAAATAAATACTTGACCCTCAAATTTGCCCCAATGGTTCCTAACATGACTTTTTAAATAACTAATACCAAACTTGTGTTATCGACAAGACTAAGCCCCCCTCAAAATATATTAAGTATATAGCCTAGACCCTAACTTTTTCTTATTTTAAAGGCAAGTGCTAGGCCTTGTGTTTCAAATGCAATTTGATTGGTCAAACTACCAGTCTTGAAGCAAAACACTGTGTTTAAACTATATTCATACACTGTAGTTAAAATACAACAAAAGAAAGAAAAAATTGGAAAAATAACTATTGGAAAACTTAACAGAATAATACATTATTTAGCTCCTAAACCATAACTGTTCCAATATATTAACATCCTATAAACACATGCTTGGCAAAGGCAAATTCAATAAAATAGCTTGTCTCTCAGGCAATTCTCCAGTCTAGTAGGAAGGACATCAAGAGGAAGCTTGGAGAGCGAATAGCAGGGAGAAATGTACTGCTGTTTTCAAACCCAGCTTCATGACCCCAACAACTGCTGCTGAAAAACCACAAGTAAAGCTCTGGTTCTTTGAGGGTTTGATTTCACCAATTCAGGCTGGTGCTTTTGTTCCAAATTTAGGAAAAAAGCCCAAGGATACTCCAGCTATTTAATATTTTATGGGCTTTGAAGCAGATTGCTCAGCACCTCTGTCTCAACCTTTTTTTGATTTTTTTTTTAAAAACACAGGACTGAATACGCTTCCGAAAGCCATAGTATCGCCACAAAAGTTTAAACCAAAGAATCAACAATTTATTAATAATGCCATCGCTTTAACAGAGCAAAGTTTTGTGTGTGGAATGAAGTGGTAGATGCAGGTACAATGACAACATTTTAAAGACATTTGATTAGGTACATGAATAGGAAAGTTTTAGTGGGATTTGGGCCAAACACTGGCAAGTGGAAACTAGTTTAGTTTGGTAAACTTGGTCGGCATGAATGAGTTGGACTGAATGGTCTACCTCCATGCTGTATGACTCTGACTCTGACTCTGACATCGGGTAATCTAATTAGTGTGTATGATTTAAACCCAATCTTCTTTCATTCTAGCCCCCACTCTCAAATACAGACAAACTGATGCAGTTAAGGGATCAGTTAAAAGATTAGTAAGAGATACAGCTGGCTAGTTGACTTAAGCTGTTTTTACGTCACATAGAATCACATGTACATGGGATTGCATTTTGCTTGGTTTCTGACTACACTGGTCAATGCAAATAGCTTCCAGTCGACTCTGAGGGACATGCATTTAGTGCATGTAACTGAGAATTATTCTCAAAACTTTCATAAGTTGATAATGGGAGCATAACAAGAGAGCAATCAAACCACCATCCTCTAATTTTGACAGCCACAATCCTCCTGACAAAAACGTAGAGTTCAAAACCAGTGCAAACTTTCATTTCTTTTTCTGTTTTTCCAACATTTTCTTTGTTAGACTGATTGGTACTATCACTCAGTGTGCGGGCCCAGTTAATAACCAAAATCTGCATTTTGTTTGAGCATGATGCATCTCCAGATCTGTAGAGTTCTTTGAACAAGGATCGATCTGCAATTAACTTCATAAATACATGTTTGTTTGTTCTGTTTTGAAAAAGCAAACTACTCATAGTCCTAAGGTCACCTTCAACTCTGAGCTCACAGCTCCAAACCAAAAGTGATTTAAAAACAAATCAGTGAGGGTTCTAACAATTTTCATGGCTACAAGATATAGCATGGGGAAATGGAGTTGTGGTTGATAAAAAGTTATAATCTAGAATGATGGTGCAAGCTTGAGGGTCTGAGTGACCTACTTCTCCTAAGCTTGCATGAATTTGTTTGTACATTTCTGCAGTTTCTTTGGGCCAAATACAGCCTTGTAATATGTGCAAAACCACATGCTGCAAAAACAAAAATAGCTGGAGGAGCTCTGCAAGTCTGGCATCTGTGGAGAGAAAGGAGAGTCAGATTTTTGGGTCCACTGAGCTGGGAAAATGTTGGTACATATGCTGAAGGTTGGGAGTGGGGTTGGGGGTGAAGGAAGAATTATAGGTGGCGATGCGTTTTAAGCCCCCCTCACACAGCAGGTTTAGCAATAATTAATGGTTTTAAGCAAATTGCTGACTTGATTCCAAGAGAGAGCATATTTATTTTTTCAAGATCATGGAGGGAAGGCTGATCTGCGTTATGAAGGGAATAGACAATGTCCCTTATCTCCTGTCTCGTATGGTTTGTTGTTTCCTGGATGTCACAGAGTTGGTAAAGTGGAAAGAAATGAGCGAAAAGTTGTGGTACACATCAAAGCCAAGATCATAGAGAGGGTATGCACTGAGGTCTTACGAAGTTTTCCATCACTTTCTCAATCAATATGTAGATAGTCCTACTCAAGCAGGGCAAAACCCAACTTCTTCTTGGGAAATAAGGTAGAGCAAGTGACTGAGGTATTAGTGGGGTAGCACTTTGGGACCAGCCAATAATTCTAGTAGCTTTAAAATAGTTATGGAAAAGTGTAGGCCTGGTCCACAAGTTAAAGTTCTAAATTGGCACGGAGTCTGACACTGTGGCTCAGAAGGGAAGGGGGAGAATAGGAAAGCGCTAGTGGTAGGTGACTCAATAGTTAGACGGATTGATAGGAGATTTTGTGGTCAAGAACAGGACCCCCCGGAAGGTATGTTTCCTCCCAGGTGCCAGGGTCTGGGATGTCGCCGATCGGGTTTACAAGATTCTGAAGGGGGAGGGTGAGCAGACAGAAATCTTGGTACATATTGGCATCAATGATATAACCAGGAAAGGGATTGAGGATCTGAAAAGTGACTACAGAGAGTTAGGTTGGAAGCTGAAGAGCAGGGCAAGTAGAGTAGTGATCTTGGGTTTGCTACCGGTGCCACGAGATAGTGAGGTGAGGAACAGTCAGCGAATGCAGCTTAACACGTTGCTGTGAGGCTGGTACAGGAGGGAGGGCTTCAGATACCTAGACCGTTGGGATACCTTCTGGGGAAGGTGGGACTGTTACATGAAGGGCATGTTGCACCTGAACTGGAGGGGCGCAAATGTCCTGGGTGGGAGATTTGTTTGTGTGGTTCGGGAGGGTTTAAACTATTTGGCAGGGGGTGGGAGTCAGAGTCACGTATCTGAGAGGGGGGCAGTTGCAGATGGGGCAGTGACAGAATGTAGTAAATCTATCGGGAAGGTTTCTCACACGATGAAACAAAGAGATCAGTTAAAGTGTGTCTGCTTTAACGCAAGGAGTGTCAGAAATAAGACTGACAAACTTAGAGCATGGATCAGTACTTGGGACTATGATGCTTGGCCATAATGGAAATGTGGGTTTCACAGGGGCAGGAATGGTTGCTCGATATTCCAGGGTTTAGAACGTTTAAAAAGAACAAGGAAGGTAGAAAAAGAGGAAGGGGTGTAGCATTGCTAATCAGAGTGCATCACAGCTACAGAAACAAAGGTTGTTGAGGAAGGTTTGTCTACTGAGTCAGTATGAGTGGACATTAGGAACAGCAAGGGAGCAGCCACCTCATTGCGGGTTTTCTGCAGGCCCCCTAATTGCAGTAGGGAGATTGAGGAATTCATAGGCTGGCAGATACTGGAAAAATGCAGGTGTAGCAAAGTTGTTGTTATGGGTGATTTCAACTTTCCCAATATTGACTGGAACCTCCTAAGTGCAGATGGTTTGGATGGAGCTGTTTTTGTCAGGTGTGTTCAGGAGGGTTTCCTTACTTAGTATGTAGACAGGCCAACAAGGGGAGAGGCCATTTTGGATTTGGTGCTCGACAATGAGCCAAGACAGGTGTCAGATTCCGCAGTGGGAGAACACTTTGGTGACAGTGATCACAACTGCCTCACGTTTACCATAGCCTTGGAGTGGGAAAGGAGCAGTTATCGAGCGAAGAAATTTAATTTGGGGAAAAGGAAATTATGACGCTATCAGACAGGAGTTGGGAAGTACAGACTGGGAGCAATTGTTCCACAAAAAGGGCACAGCAGACATGTGGAGACTATTTAAGGAGCAGTTATTGCGAGTGATGCATAAATTTGTTCCTTTGAGACGGGTAAGATTAAAGAATCTTGGATGATGAGAACAGAGGAGCTTCTTGTCAAAAGGAAGAAGGCAGCTTGCATAGGGTGGAGGAAGCAAGGATCTAGCACAGCTTTAGCTAGAAAGGAGTTCAGTAATGGACTGAGGAGAGCCAGGAGGGGGCACGAGAAAGGCTTGGCAGGAAAGATCAGAAAGAACCCAAAGGCATTTTACTCCTACATGAGGAATAAGAGAATGATCAGGGAGAAGGTAGGGCAGATCAGGGATAGCGTTGGGAACTTGTGCGTGGAGTCTGAGCCAATAGGGGAAGCCCAAAATGAGTTTTCTGCTTCGGTTTTCACTGAGGAAAGGGACCTTGCTGTGAATGAGAACTTTGAGGAGTTGGGAAACAAGCTTGAACAGATCAAGCTTGAACAGATCAAGCTTGAACAGATCAAGCTTGAGCAGATCAAGCTCGATGAAGTTGATGTACTGGAAATTTTGACAAGTGTTAAGATTGACAAGTCTCCAGGGCCAGACCAGATTTATCCTAGGCTACTGCAGGAAGTGAGGCAGGAGGTTGCTATACCGCTGGCGAAGATCTTTGCCTGCTCAGTCTCCATGGGAGTCATACTGGAGGATTGGAAGGAGGCGAATGTTCCTCTTTTCAAGAAGAGTGAGCATAAAGTGCATTCATGCGTTTGTGTTGAAAAAAGGCACCCTGCTGGCCGTCAGCTGCAACACAGCTTTTGGCTCGGAATATGTGTAGTTCCTGAGGACCAGAGGAAGAGATTCTGCTCGAGTGCTGTTGGTTCGACGCAGCAGACGTGTGCTGGCGGGGGAGAAACCACGGGGATCGTGTTGCGAGTCGTCGGAGCTGCTGGAGAACATCGCTGCATCGTGATTGGACGTTGGAGGATCGTTTGGTTGTGCTCACCTGCTCTTGGTGGATCTTTATGCTGGCTTCGGCCTAACGCCAATTCAGGTACCAGCCAACCTCAGAGCATGGCCTTAGCAGCCGCTCGCAGCCCTGGCCAGGGCATTCGCAACACAGTCAGGGTGACTGTGAAGAAGGTGGAGGAGCACATACCAGTCGATCGGATGGTGTTCGTGAAGATTTTGCTGGAGTGCTGCGGGTTCGAAGCAGCGGACGTGTACTGCCTGCAGGATTTCCCTGCGGCAGACTATTTCAACGTGACCTTCAGGAGCGTGAAGAATTGCGAGCAGCTCCTGAAGGTCTTCAAGGAGAAGGAAGGGGAACCTCTGTTCTCCATCTTGTCGGCGGTCCTGTTGTGTGTGCTTCCTGCGCAGAGGAGTCGGGTTGTAATAATCCACATGTACAACCCTCGCGTCCCGGCAGCAGATGTCCTGATCTTCTTGAGAAGATACATCCAGGTCGAGGGAGAGAGTACCGATGTGGTCGATCCTTTTTGGATCTGGACCAGCAAACGACAGGTCAGGGTAACCCTGAGGGTCGATGCCAGTGGGAACATCCTTCACCCACCCTCCAGCTTTGCCATCGGAGGAAGCAGAGGTTACCTGACATACGCAGGGCAGCCAAAAGTGTGCCGAACCTGCGGGAGGTCAGGCCACAGGGCGGCGGATTGTAAGGTGACCGTCTGCCGAAATTTCCTCAGCTGCCTGAGAAAGAACAGATGTTGTTGGGCCTTTGTAACCAATGCACCCACATGAAGAGTCCAAGAAAAAAAATACATTTTGTGTTTAAGGTGTCAAAGCAACCCCATTGCGTAACATTTTATATTAAGATGTGCTATTCTATAGTAATATTGTAGTGATACTGAGTAAAAGAACATGTCTTTGCTTAAATAAAGTTCCAATTGCCCTTTCTCACCATATTGGTTTTCTGAAATCAATATAAGCCGGTAATCTCTATGTAGATTCCTTTTTTCCTCTGTCCTTCAGTTGAAGAACAATTCTCATTAAGAAACTTGAAGTCACAATCTTGCATATTCTGAGTTTTTATGTGGACCAAATGACAATCTTTTGAAACATTTATTACAAGAAAAGTGCTTATCAGGCATTAAAGTTCATCATTTCAAATCTTTGAATCCTAAAACTACCAACTTCTTGTTCTAATATGGGAAAAACCTATTTTGTTCTAATCAAATCAATGATTCAAGTAAAATCAGGTGTTTACTGAGAGGTAAGGAGGTTGCAGTCTTTTAGTCTTTGCCGTTTTTCCTCTCTTTGCTGTCCAACAGTTGGTCAAATTCATGACTCAGTTGGAGAGTGAGGGAGAAAATCAGTGACAGAAGCCTGCAACCTGAGGTCCAAAGGGATAGATCCCTGCAGTATGTGTGGAGATGATGATATGTTGATTTTGAAGAGTGAAGAAGAGACACTGGATGATAAGAGGGTCAGTATTTGGTATTACACTTGGATAGCTCAGTGGATGATGATTGGGCATGGGATTGGTGATCGGAAGTTGTGACTAAGAATGATCCAGAAAGCGGTGATCATTGGAGTTGGCAGTGGAGGGTACTGTTTGGACATCAGACTGGTAGGGTTGAGCAGAAAGACCTGGCCCAGGCCTTGGGTGAGCCGTCATGGTTGTTGAAGGGAGAAGAGATTGGGTATTGGTAAAGAGTGCAGGGAGAAGTTGTGATTAGAGCTGTAGGAGATAACGTGTTCAGGCGTGAGGAACATTTCTGGCCCATGAAATGTATTGTTGAAGGCATTTAGCTCAAGAAACAGTTGGGTCTCACCTCCCTTTTTGCTGACATTTAGGAAACTCAGTAGCAGCAATGAATTGTAAATCATATTCCAAATTGCACTCGATGAACTTGATATAATTATGTCAATGGTGTCTCATTTCCCCACACTGAGACATCGTGGGCATCTTGATATTCAGCATGTAAAAAGAGGCTCTGAGCGTGTGTGCATCACATTGGTGTTGTGTTCCATATTTGAACTTTTTGATTACCATTCTCCTATGATTATTCCCCAGCCCAGGATGGGGAGGGGTTCATATTAAGGTTTTTGATAGATTTTCCCAACCACATTTCATAGCTTTTCTATTCTTCTGGTGAAGTTTTAGAAACATTGAAACTTTCTGGTCTTCGGCACTTTATCTTCTGTGTAGTGTTAACTGTGTACATACATATCAGTGCCCTCCAGACATTCTGCAAAGTTGTAGGACGAGATTTGTTCTTGTGAAGAAATTAGTAAAATGATCAACACTTGTATTTTTATTGGTATTTATTCAAGCTATTCAAAATGGATCCACTGGCTTGTTCTTTCCTTTTACTCATTTTCTTTCTCTGTAATTCTAAAAAATGTTCGTGGGCTGAATTTTTTTACTCCAAAAATTATTGAATCCTGTTGTTTGAAGTGGATTTCACCATCTTTAATATTGGCAAAAAGATGACAAATGGATTCTGCGCAATGTTTCTGATACTCTTTTGCTATGACTGTTCATGTCTTGGAATTGCAGTTACTCTATATGGCTGAAGCTGCGAGTAATTGTGATGAAATACCAGCACCTTTCAAACAAATTAGCGTGTTTAATATTATTGATCAAAATGTTTCTGTCTCAGGTTGTTGGAGCATAATTGGGTTACTTTATCTGATACAGTGCTGAGATGGCCTTAATCAAGGTTGAGAATAATAGAACCCCCTACAATGTGGAAAGAGACTATTCGGTTTATCGAGACCTTTGAAGAGCATCCCCTTCCAGCCCCCCCACCTTATCCTTGTACCCCTACATTTCCCATGGCTGAGGTTATGTAACTTGCTGACTATCCACAAACATGACGTATCACACCATAACCATTCGGCCTGTCTTCAGCCTTTCACAAGGCTCTATCCTCTTCCAAATCCTCCTCTGTTCAGCCAAGTGGGGTATTCAAAGAATCTTCTACAGTGGTTTCTTTTATTGCTTTATAACTTGCTTCCTAAAATCGTTTTTCTTGAGTACCTCTATTTCTCATTCATATGCTGTCCCTTAGAAATACCAAATTAAAGACCCAAGATTAGGTTCCATGTGAAAACTGACAGCACCCATCTCCAACTTTCAACTGTATATTTTGACTTCCATTATCTTTGTGTGTCAAGACTGCCAGTTCCACACCTGGAATTGAATGAGACAACAATTCAGCAGGCACTTTGTCAGGTTTGAATGAACCAAAGAGAGAGCTAATATAGATTTCGAAAAGGCACATTGTGCCTGACTAATCTACTTGAATTTTTTTTTTGCTGAAGGCAATGTAATGGATGTTGTTGATAGAGAATTTAAGAAAGTTTCTGAACTTTATAAAAATACTAAAACAAATTAACAAAATTGACTGGATGGAATAGAAAAATCCATGTCAGCTTAAATGAAAATAATTGGTTTAAGGAGGGAAGGCAGTAAGTCGTGGTAAATGGTTATTTTCCAGCCTGGAAGATAATAGACAGCAGTGTTTCAAACATTTGGTGCAAAGGCTGCCAATGTTTTTTATTGTATATAAATGTCACCGGTATTGGGAAAAGAGTTAAATTTCAAAGTTTGCTGATTTTCATAAATAGTGATTATGATACCAATTGATTGTATCAGGAAGTGGATATGCGAGCAGATGGAATTTAATAGAGAGTAGTGTGAGGTGATAGGTTTTGGCAGAAGGAATAGGAAGAAACAATGCAGATTAAGTTGCATGGTCCTGAAGACTGTGTGCAGAGACAGAGGGATGTGAGGGTTAACGTATATTAAATTTATGAAGGTAGCAGGACAGATTAAGAGAACACTTCGTGAAGCATATGGTGTCTTGGTTTTATAGACATATTGAGTACAAAAGCAGGTAAATTATACTGAACTTTTTATAAAGCTCTGTTTAAGTCATAACTAGAATATTGCATCCAATTCTGGTCACCGCAGTTTTTAAGAAAGATAGATCCTTGAAATGGTGCATAAGAGATTTATCAGAATAGTTGCTAGGATGAGGAATTTAACTGCAATGTTCGATTGGACAAAGTGGGGTTGTTTTCCTTGGAACAATGGAGTATGAGTGGAGATTTGATAGATGTGTGCAAAATTATAAACAAAAACAGAAATTGCTGGAAAATCTCAACAGGTCTGGCAGCATCTGTGGAGAGAATTCAGAATTGACATTTCAGATCCAGTGAACTTTCTTCAGAACTGGAGGAAATTCAGTTTTTGTTTGATCTCCACCATACTTTTTTTTAAATTTAGTGTACAAAATTGTGTTGACTTTTCATTAAGGTAGACAAATAAAATCTGTTCCCGTAGCAGGTAGTGATTTGGATACACATGTAAGATCTAGGACAAGAGATAAAGCTATGTGTGAGGAAGACCCTTTTATATATGAGTGCTCAAACATCCTGCCAACAATCGATGATTTTCAAAAAAAAATTTGTTGGATAATTCAGAAAGTATCTCCAGGGCTACTCGGTAGGTAGAACACAAGAAACTAATTGCATTGCCCTGTAAAGAACATGAACTTAATGCTTCAAAACCAATCTTCTCTCACCCAGCACCAGTCGCAACTTTGCATGTGCTTAAATCTGGAAATAAACATGCCCAGGATTCCAGAAATGCTTACGTGCAATTATTTTGCTCGTTTCAAATCCATGCATGCACGGTCAGAACCTGTGCCATCACCCAGAATTCCAATGATGTCATAGGCCAAGGAACTGGGCAAGCACAGTAAGAAACGCAACCGAAACAGAGTTCAGCAGGAGGATATTGGGGAGAGGACGGGGCTATGGAGAAGAATGGGGAGAGGGAGTGTTGTGTTGGGGAAGAGGTGACAGCTGCCTCCCTTTCTGTTCCACCTCATAACCCTGTTACCTGTTTCAGCCTTTGCTCTTTGTTGCATTACCATTTGTGTCTCTGACAGACTGCACCAAGCCTTGGGCCTCACTCCCTCCTCCTAGTTACTTATTGTGCCGATTTAATTGCCTGCTATTTTTCATTTTGGTGATGGAAAAAAATGTACTTGTTCCTTGGCAAACAACATCATCGGAATTCTAGGTGATGGTGTTAGACCTGATTGGGGATTTGTTACTGGCAAAATCATGCGTGAACTTTGAACTTTGAAGCAGTGCATGATGTCAGTTGACATAGTCTTTTTCGGAAGACTTCCTTCTGTTGGTCGAACTATATTACCCTAAAGTTTTCTCCAAAAATTTTTGGGAAGGCTGAAACAGTTAAAATGAGGCGCTCACCATGAACTTTGTTAACTAGCCACTGATTCCATCCCATCCTGACCACTGTGTCTCAGACAGAAAAAGACTGTTCATACTTGATCTTAAACTGAACAGCATATTCAAACATTTCATCCCTGAAATTCTCAGATTTTCACCCTGAAACCTCTTCACTTTGTTCTGAGTTTGTACATTCTCCCAGTGGGTTTCTGCTGGTGCTTCCTCCCACAGTCCAGAGATGTGCAGATTAGGTGGATTGGCCATTCTAAATTGCCCATTGTGTCCAGTGATTTGTCAGCTATGTAGATTAGCCATGGTAAATGTGGGGTTAAGGGGATGGGATGGGAGAGCTGGGTATGAGTGTGATTCTCTTTGGACCATCAGTGAAGGCTTGATGGGCCACATTGCCTTTTCCTGCACTGTAGGGATTCTACGTTCCTTTTTAAAGGCACTGTGAAACCCACTTCTACGACCAAGACTTGTGTCATCATTGCTGATGTCTTCTTTGGCTTAGTGTCAGTTTTTGGCTGACTCTGCACTTATGAAGCACTTTGAAATATTTCATCATTTGAAAGGAGGTACATGGATATAAGTTACTGTGTATAGAACAAAAAATGGATCAGAGACTTTGAATTTAATTTACTTCACAAAAATTCAGATAATCAACTTATAACCTGAAGGGTTCAACTTTGCTTTGAAATTTAACTTGTTAAATCAAAGTTTGTTTTTCACCTTGATTTTACATAGTGTATTAATTATATATGCAATTATATATGCACGACATGAATGTTGGTCAAATCTGTAACTGAGATTGTTCACTTGGAAAGTCTGCACTATTTTGTTGTTACAAAGCTGAGTGCTGTTTCAGATAGATTTTCCATAATAAATAGGAAAATACAAGGTCAGGAAGTATAATCTGACCAATCGCACCAAATCTGAAAGGAATACTCTTTAATTAATAATACCCTGTTTGCAGTGACTGTAATGGAGGTACAACAACAGTGGTGTCACATTACCACAGCATTGTTTTTGAGTTGTCAAAGCAGCTCTCTGTCACCTGTAATTAAATACTTGCTGCATGACCTCTGCAAATCTCCCCCAGTGAACTCCAGTTGCCCCAATGGGAATGCAACATACAGAACTGTAAATTTTCATGTTTTTCGCCTTCTCTGTATTCCACAGCAGCAGGATACTAGTTGAATTTATTGTTCTGATGACAGTATCTCTGCATATGAATTTCATATTATCATTATATTTGAAGATCTATTTCTTGAAAGAAAGCGAATAGAATATTACAGCGCAGTAGAGGCCGTCCGGCCACCGGTTGGCACAACAATCTGAAGCCTATCTGTCCTACACTATTCCATTTTCATCCATATGTTTATCCATTGACCACTTAAATGACTATTAAACTTGGCGAGTCTACTACTTTTGCAGGCAGTGCATTCCATGCCACTACTACTCTCTGAGTAAAGAAATTACCTCTGACATCTGACCTACATCTATCACCCCTCAATTTATAGCTATGTTTCCTCGTGTTAGCCATCACCAACTGAGGAAGAAGGTTCTCACTGTCCACGGGTGTAAAACTAATATATAAATCAGGAATCTAAGGCCTTGGTAAAGTTCTTTTGTGGCTGAGTTGACCGAGGAGGTGATGGAGGCTGATACAATTACAACATTTAAAAGGCATCTGGATGGGTATGTGAATAGGAACAATTTAGAGGGATATGGGCTAAATGCTGGCGAATCGGACTAGATTAATTTTAGGTATCTGATTGGCATGGATGAATTGGACTGAAGGCCCTGTTTCTGTGCTTTAGAACTCTGACTCTTCAGAACCAGTGCTATGCAGACAGTGGGTTGGTTTCTGAGGCACATATTAGCCAAGCCAGTGGCCCCTAAGGGGAGCACTGGAGGCTGCTGCTCAGGAGGGGAGTTGAAAGTTCCTTAATTCTCCAGGTTTCACATGAAGTCAGGCTGCTCCTCCCTCCCCTATTCACCATACAGTTACCTTCCCCAGCCTCTCCATTATTAGCGTATCTAATAATTGTAAACTTTAAATGTAAACATTTTTTCTGTATTCTAATGAGGTAAGTTATGAAGTGCCCTTAAAATGTGTTAAAATTTGCCATCCCTTTAGTGGACTGCAGTATTATAAAAAACATAATGAAAGGATGCTTAATTCAAAGTTCATTGCTTTTATAATGTCTTTTGTTCACTCGTTGCATAGTGTTTTGACATTTGCAGATTACCCTGGTAAATGCGAAGAAAACTAAAATTGATTCACGTTTTAAAATATTTTCATGTGAGTTGACAGTAATATATCAGAATAAATTATTCGGAGTTTTGATTTTAAAATTTTGAACAAAGAAATTAACTATTTTGTGACCACATAGAAATGTAGAAATGGTTTCATGGATTTTGATTAGATCAGATTCCCTACAGTGTGGAAGCAGGCCCTTCAGCCCAACTCTCCGAAGAGTAACCCACCCAGACCCACTCCCCCTAACTAATGCACCTAACTCTACGGTCAATTTAACATGACCAATTCACCGAACCTGCACATCTTTGGACGGTGGGAGGAAACCGGAGCACATGGAGGAAGCCCACGCAGACACAGGGAGAATGTGTAAACTCCACACAACCCGAGGCTGGAATCGAACCTGGTTCCTGGCAGCAGTGCTAACCAGTGACCCAATATTTGTGAGGAGAAAGTGTTATGCCTCTTCAGGGGAGGTGGTGGCATAGTGGTAATATCAGTCAACTAATTATCCAGAGGTCCAGGCTAATTTTCAGCAGGCATGGTTTCACATCCCACCATAACAGGTGGTGAAACTGATTCCAATAAAATCCAGCGAGTGTATAGCCGTATTTTGTTTAAAAACCATCTGGTTTACTCTTGTCTGTTAGGAAAAGAATCCTCCCATTGTTTCCTGGTCTGTCCTGCATGTAACTCCATAACCACAAAAACTCCTACCTGCCCTCTGAAATGGCTTAGCAAGCCACTCAGTTCAAGGGCAATTAGGGATGGGCAATAAAAGCTAACCCAGCCAGTGATATCGACATCCCATGCAAGAATAACAGAAAACAGTCCATCAAGACCAGGGAAGAGAAAGTAAGTGAAAGACCTCCTGATATTTTACTTTTGCCTCTAACCTGATCGCCAGGTGGTAGGCAAGACAACCAGCAGGTGAAAATTGCCATGTACTCTTGGTGAGGTTCTCCAGTTATCTGGAGGAGGAGCGAGAGATTGGGGGTTGTTTTGGGTTGGAGGGGTAGGTCATCATAGGAGAAAAGGGAAAAAAGAGAGAAAGTGGTGAAATCCATTGCTTGAGGGAGAGAACATAGAACCTAGACTTAGAAGGACAGAAAGAGAAACTCTTACTGGAGCAAGCAAAAGATTTGGACTGGCAAAATATAAACTGCAATCACAAAGGGGATAGGAAGTTAGAAAATTATGCTTGAAAGCTTGAGTGGTGTTCTCAAGGATTGCTTTAAATCCTTGATTTAAAATCTTGACCGTGCAGTTCCTGCTTTTTTACAGCTAGCTTTTCCGATCGTTTGAAAGTGCACAAAGTAACCTGATTCTAATATGTTAATGAAGTGTCTACTCCCTTGTTGATAGGCCAGTTGCATGCTGTAAAACCCACCATTGTGAAAAGGTTGCAAATATGTGCTGTACAGTTTGTCACATACCTCACCTATTGAGAGGAATTACTATTGGACTGAGTTTTCCCAGTTCCTGAAACACGTGGTGGTGGTGACTTAATTGGAAAAGTGTGATGAGATCCTCAATGTTGAAGGGAATAATAGTCTCACTTTTCCACCCAAGATTTCAGCGGTGAGTTGAGAATCTTGCAAGTGAGCACTGAGTCCTATTTTAAGTTCATTTATATCTCATTAAAACCTAATGTCACCTAATTTTTATGTAATTTCCTATTTTCTCAAGTGGTGGAGTGAAGTTATATGGCAACATTTCTTGGCATGAAAGTCCAAACATGTATGTGACCATTTTGGGCCTCCAACTTGGACATTAATACCTAACATTTCAGAGTGCGCTCTATGGGCAGTGACTGCCTATACCATCTTTCTTTCCCCAACTATTCCAACTTCCCAAAACAAAAATGTCATGTTGTAATGGCACATTTTAAACAATTTTATAATGAAGTTCACCACATCAGTGCTTTGCTTTGGAGGGTGCTGTCAC
This sequence comes from Chiloscyllium plagiosum, assembly GCF_004010195.1. Classification (NCBI taxonomy): domain Eukaryota; kingdom Metazoa; phylum Chordata; class Chondrichthyes; order Orectolobiformes; family Hemiscylliidae; genus Chiloscyllium; species Chiloscyllium plagiosum. Next base: position 26,048,118 of record NC_057710.1, on the reverse strand, counting down.
CTTGTGTTGCAATGCTGCTGCCCAACTACATTGCAATTTTGCACAGTGAGAGGCACCCATCTCATGCATCAGAGTGTGGTGAATCTCACCGCTCTTAGCTTGCTCTCTTAGCACTCACTCCGTCTGCACCAACTTGGATACTCTCAGTATCCCCACTTGTCTTACTTTACTTTCTCATTCAGAACTTATGGCCTCAAGGTACTTAGCTTGCCTTAGTTCACGTGCAGTCGCAAAGCCAGAGAGCTCATCATGTTTGCTAGTGTTGATCATTCGAAGGAACCAAAATATTGCTTAATGGTACTGTGCTAAATCAGTGTCTCATCTACAGCGTATGTAGTGTTATGGACCTGACCAAAACCCTTTAAAATATTTTAATAACATAGCCTAGACCCTGACCTTTTTTTACTTTAAAGGTAAGTGTGAGGCGTTGCATTCCAGTTGCAAGTGAATTGGTTGAACTACTCTATTTTAAGCAAAATGCACTTTATTTTTATACTATAGTTAAAACACAGATATAATCAAAGACCTGGCTTAACTGTAACTCTATCAAAATAATAGATGTTAATTGCTAATTAACTATTCCAAGGCAGTAACATTCCATAAACGCACCCTAGGTAAAGGCAAATTCAATAAAATAGTTTCGCTTTGCAATTCTAGCAGCAGGAAGATAACCCCAGGGTTTAGCTGTAACAGAGAGAGAGGAATAAGAACTTGCACATCCAGTTTCAAGACCTGCTGAAAGTTAAAACTAAAAATCCTGGTTTAATGGGAGCTTGACACCATCCATTCAGGCTGCTTCTATTGTTCGAACATTGAAAAAGAAAGGACCTCTCAAGCTGTTTACCTTGGCTTTGAGCAGCACAGTTGGCACCTCTGACTCAACCTTCCTTCATTTAAAAAAAAGGACAGAATACACCTCTTAAAGCCATAGTATTGTCACAGTGGCAAACACACTGCACGTGCTTTGACTGAATAGCTGTGTCTCAAATTCTGAGGGAATCAGTCCTCAGTCAAGCCATGGGGCACTGTTGTCGATCAGGTTGTGGGTATTTGTTCAATTTCTGTCCAGAGGCTTTGGACATGTTCAGGTGGTGGCTAGGGCAATTCTGGTCAAGTGCTCTGAATCACTAAAGTCCAGGAAGTGGGCCACAGCCAGTCTTGCACATCAATTGCAATGAAATGGCATTAGTTGTAAGTCAGGGTTGCCCTTTGAAATCGATGATAGATGGGCCATGATCGGTTCTGAACAATGATGAGATGTTATGCTACACTGGGCGTTGGGGAAAGAATAGCATTCCCTCAGATGAGGTACAAATATGGTTAGGCATTAAGGATACGTAATCTAGTTTGTGTCTTATAGCTGTGTTTATAATGTCAAGTCAATCAGACACGTGATAGTTTGTACTATGATGGGGTATTCATACTGACAGTGGTTGACCTGGTGTCAGCTGCAGAAATCCCAAAAGGCTCCGTATTGGTGTGTACCTCCTATCCCTCGGCCCTCTCCCAGCCACCACCACCACCCGGATAAGGTACAAGAGAGCTCAAGAGCAGCACCTTAGAGACACAGATCGTATATAATGAGATGAGCAGTATAAAATTGTGAGGTAGAGCTTGTGGAGAGAAATCCTCCATGAGATCCCCTGAAATAGGCATTAGCTGATTTTGGTAAAAGTTCAAACATTAAGACCAATGTTCCTGACAATTTAGCAACATTCTGTGTGGCAACACAAAAGGAATGCAGTCAATTTTATGGATTATAGAGATTTGATTTACTTTATAGATTTAAGATCTCAGATTTTCTATCATTTAAACTTGCTCTTCGTGCTTCTTCAGATTCTGTCAAAAGCAGTTTAACTTTGTACAGTTTGGATTCTATCGAGTTGAATCTTAATTAAGTGTCAGCTTTTCGCGTGACATGGAGTAGTGTTTATTTCTAATCAGTTAGGGATTTTCTAAAACTACATGTAAAAATGAATGATAGGTTTACGTTACAGAACAAATGCCAGCTGTTTAAAGGATCTTAAAATAATCAATACACTCTGCACAAAGGAAAGCTAGTGTGGTGTGGAAACCGTGATGTTGAGACTGAAGCAGCTATCATTTGGCTGGAGACCAAGTAGATTCTTTGTTATTTTTAATCCGCCTGCTCAGGGATGTTGTTACTCACCTGTGGCAGGTGGGACTTGAACCCAGGCCTCCTGGCTCTGAGGCAGGAACACTGCCTATACATTACAAGAGCCTTCTGAGTAGATTCTTTGAAGTGTGCCCTGACCTCATGTTTGACCTTTTTGAGGAATTACCAATGTCAAGGTGCATTTACTTGTTGCTCATCTGTTCTATCGTTTTGCAGTCCTTAACTGATTTGGAGAACAAAATCAGAAAGGAGTTGTATACTTAAAGAATATTGATAACTAAGTTATGATGAGTTGAGGAAAGTCTTTTGTCTGTCCCAGTACTCTCTTCTTCCTAAAATGTTATTTGAGTTGGAGCTTGAGGTGCTCTGCTGTTGATTTACCTGTGAATCCAGGAAGAATGGATTTTTGGTCAGGTTGCTATCAGGAATAAAGTTGCACATTCCCTTGGTAGTTAATTGCATTCTCTTTTTGTTTAAAAAAAATGAATGAAATGTCACTGTTTGGTTCATTTGCCAAAGGAGCACCATGGAAATATTGCACTGATATTTGATAGTGGTTCCCCCACATCCTCTTTAATCCATGAGATCCTGTTCTCTTGTCCTATAACAGAATTGTTAAGGTGCAAAGGAAACCATTCAGCCCTATCGTGCCTGCACCACCTCTTCAAACAAGCATCTTTACCTAATTCCAGCCTTTTTATTTTCCATACCCTGTCACTTATTTTATTGTTTTTTTTTTACAATACAGAAAAAGGCCAGTTGGGCCCATCATATCTGCACTGGTCATCAAGTATATATTTCTTTTAATCCACCTGCCCCACACTTGGCCCATAGCGTTTTCTATCCAAATGATTATCCAGTAGCCTCTTGAGTGCCTTAACTGTACCTATCCCATTAAAAGATTGACTGTCTAACTTCCCTGACCAGCCCCATGCTAACTGACGTTCCCTGTCTTCAGATGCTCTTCCTTTGCTTTTCAAGAATGTGTCACCATCCCTTTTCCGATAAAACCCATCTAATACACTCTCTCCCTAGTTTTTGGAATTCTGTATTTGAACTCTCCAATAATGTTTTTGTCATTGTTGTAACAAAAACACCTAAGTAAGCCACAAATGATATTACCTAGAATAGTGCATTTTCTTTTCTCATGCTGTTTGATCTTTCTGGAGTCCATTTGTCCTGTACAATATACATGCAAGTTATTTTCAGAAATTTAATGTTGTGTTTTATGGACCAGCTGATTTTCAGCTTATATATTGAAGACTTTTTTTTTGACTGTATTTTCAATGAGCATCATCTATGTGCAATATTTTTTCTGTCTTCCTTTGTTAGTATTGTGGTTGCACATGCAATATTTAATTATCCTTTGTGAGTGTAGAATGTGATTAAAGTATTAGATCACTTTCACTAAATTGTTTCAGTATCTGGTTGAAACAGGCAAAGGCTGCATTTTTCCCCTTCCTACTTTTTGTCTTGAGAATTAAGTAGGGCAACATCCCCTTCGACTAATTTTGTCCTTGTAATGGTGCCAATATTCCTCTAAGTGGCACCTGGTTGGTAACTTTGAACTGTGAAATACAAGATACTGTCTATTGTTCCAGAATATTTTCAATCAGATGGCTCTGACAGTGAAAATGCTGAAGCAGCTATGTGATCTTGGGAAGGTTTTAGTGCCAAGTGCCAATTAACCTGTGCCTCTTCAGAAAGAACATTGAATAACTTAAAGGGTTATAAAGAAATGCGAACATAATCAATCTAAAAGGTCATTGACCTGTGTGTTACTCTTCGGGAATCACAAATAAATATCACATTCTTCTTTTTGTCCAAGACAAACTATGCAGGAAGTGATTGCTGGTCTTGTAGACTGAGATGCATGATCAACGTTCCCTCCTATTGCCTAGGACTGATCAGTTATCAATTGGCACATGTCAACATCTTTAAAAAGTTTTTTTTAAAGAAAACCTCTGCCTGAGTTTTTTTAAAAGGCTTGATCCAACCTTTTGTACTCTAGGTGACCTTTCTTTGGTATGTAACATCAATTCCACATTGTAAAGTTGGAAAGGCAAGCTGCAGTGCCCTCCATACCTTTAAATGCACAGTGCAAGTAGTTTTTACTTAATGGTTGAAAGAAATGATCCAGATGTGATTTTCGTTTTGAGAAAGAAATACATAAATGTAACAGTTAGAAGAACAAATCTTACAAGTCTTTCAAAATTCAAAGATGCATTCCATTTAAGTCCATTCTCAGTCTACAACTGAGTGTTTTGTCAGTGACAAGATGATGGCAGCAGAGGTGATTGGATACTAATCCAAAATAATTGACTTTGGATCTCAAAGTTAAATTTCATATTAATATTTCAGAAGAATGTCTGTAGAAAGAGAAAATTCTCTTCAATGGGAAGAGGATGGGGGAAAAAAATGGGTATTTCTTAAGGCCATGTGAATTTGTAGAAAATTCTACTCTATTCATATCACGTTTTTGTTGCAAAAGTACTCAGAGAGCTGTCTAAATGCCCATCGCTCCCATATCCTCTTCCCATTGAAGGTGATTTTCCCTCTTCATACGGGCATACCCACTCTCACCCGGATCAAGACTTTTCTTGTCTCCCTTTCCACCACTCCAGTAATCAGATTGCCTTTTCTTCCTCAAAACGCACCACTCCAAAACGTTTACACGTGTTGGGGTTTTTTGTTTGAAGCTGGCACTAATCTGTATTTCCTCAAATTTGATATTTATGCTGTTCTTTCACACGCTTGCTCACACACTCACACCCACACACTCATGCTCTCGCTCACACACACTTACGCTGTTTCACACTCATGACCTGGTGCGACCACTTACTTGCACAACACTTGCTCTATGTACATATGTTGAGCGTAAGAGGGTTACCAGGGAAAGAGTGATTGGCATGGGCAAGTTGGACCGAATGGTCTGTTTCATGCTGCGTGACTCTCTGACTCTCTCTCATTACAGACCAAAGGAGCAACCTGTGTTTAGAGCTAGAGGATGTGAGTGAAAACTTAAATGCTTCTTTATAATCATACACGAAAACGACATTGTAACCTGGGATATTGGTTGGGGTGGTGAGGTTCTAGAGCGACTTAACATTAATAAGGAGAAGGTATCAGACGTTTCAATGGGCCTACAGATACATAGATCCCCAGAGCCTGATGAGATGTAACCCAGGCTTCTGTGGGAGGCAAGGGAAGAAATTGTTGGAGTCCTGGTGGAGACATTTAATACGTCACTGACCACAGGTCAGCTTGTTCTTCAGTTTTGTTGGTGAAGTTTATCTATGCAAATTATTCCTTCATCTGCAGCACCAGATCTGTAGTACAATACATGTATTCCAAGCACCGTAAATACTGGTGTAAAAGTACACATCACAAGACCATTTTCTTTTGAAGGCCCAAAGATGCACAGTCACCTTTTTACTAGAGGTTTTCATGAGGTTGACATGTGTGCTTGACTTGAGACCAAGGTGTAAAATAATACAAATATAGTTGTAATAGAATCAAGTAAAAACCAACAATGTGAAGTAGTTAATAATCACAGCAGTTTTTCATTAATAACCTGGTAATTTTAATTATTTGTTAAAATAAAAACAAAATGTAAACACCATAAATGTTTTGAGCATTATTTATGGCTACTTATTTTCAGTAATGTACTTACAATGAAATTAAGTTATTAATATCTCCAGAAATGTACTGCTTCTGAAAATGTTGGACTTCGATTCTCTGATTAAATAGGGGTCAACATTTACATGTGGCATATAAAAATAATATTTTAGACCATAATAATGGGATCAACCTCTGCACAACTGTACAGTAATAATTATTTCACTTCTTTGAGAATGATGTCATTTTTATTTCTTTGCATGCACTTTGAAACCTAACCTCTTGCATTCTGTAAATTTATCATTAAAAGAAAACTAACAGATTTTAGCAGCTCACGTGTTCTGCATTTAAAAAATCATGAATAATTTAAAAGCTAGGGAAGAATACTCAGTGCAGATTTTCTTCTGGTCTCTTGGAGCTAATGTGAAAAGGAGCAGTTCCTGGAACTTGTAAATTGCATCAATATTTGGAAGTGCCAAAACACCTAGACATCAGTCCAGCCGGTTCTCTGATTATTACAAGTATTTTGATTGTTTTAGAGACAAGCTTTCAATTCATTTTCGCATTCTGTTTAATATCATAAAGTGACGGGGAACTTAATGCACTTTTTCATGCAATTCGTGAAGCTGCTGTCATAGATGCTCAAGAAATAAAACCGAAGATGCTGGGAAGGAGCTCCAAGTCTCAGTGCTCTTGCACACATTGATAGCTTTATTTGCTGGTTAAAATTTAAATAGTTCCAGAGGGTGTGTTCATTTGTTCTGAGCATTTTATGATCTGCTCAAGTGCCCAGGAGTGGTACCCATTCTTACGTAGGTTTTGACACCGCGTAACACTGGGCTTATAAGTGACATCTGGAGCAGTCTAATAATGTGACTACAAAACAAATCAGATCTGAGAATTCTGTGGTGAGTAACTCTATTCCTGTCTCCCCAAAGATTGTCCACTACGTACAGGACACAAGTCAGGAGTGATGGAATATTCTCCACTTGGCTGGATCAGTGCAGTTCCAACCATACTTGGGAAGTTCAATACCCCTGAGTGAATACACCAATATTTACAGGATAAAACAACCCACTTTATTGATACCCTGCCCACCAGCTTAACTATCAATGTGCAAAATCAGTAGCAAGTGCCATCTAGAATATGTGCAACAATTTACAGCTCATTGGATAACTTCCAATTGTTAATTCTGTCACTCAAAAGGTCAAAGCCAGTAAATGCATGAGATCGGCAACCCCCTCAAGTTCCCATCCACGTTTTACATCATCCATTGTTAAAAGGTCACTGAGTCAAGTGCTTGAATTCCCTCCCTAACAGCGCTGTCCCAGGTGTCCCAACCCTTGATGGGCCACTACAGTTCAAAGGCAGCTCAGCACCGTCACCTTCAGGACAGGGGGCTGAGAATTAAATGCTGGTCTAGCCAGGAACACTTCAAAGCTACAACTAAAACAAAAATGCAAGAGTACATTCTGCACAGCTTCCCACATCTCTTCTGCTTTACCATTGGTATCACCTCCAACAGACTGGAGTATCACAGGAGCCACATATTCCTGTAAAAGAACAAACCCCTTTGGTAAAGTGTTTAACATATCTGTACCCATGCATTCAAAAAGACTTCCATTCCTCTAACCTGAAACAAATTGTTTAACACAAAGAGAAAAGTCTTGCTAAACTGTTCTCCTTCTTTGCCTAGGTACTAAATGAAGCCGTGGGTGCATTGATGTATCACACAATCACTTTAACAAGAGAAGATCTGGAGAAATTCAAAGCACTTCGAATAATTGTCAGAATTGGCAGTGGTTTTGATAACATTGACATAAAATCAGCTGGAGATTTAGGTATGGCAAAGAGCACTATCAATTAGACTTGTTATTATTACAATGGATGTAATGGAAGGGCAGTGTCATTTTTAGATAATGTAAATTCACAGAAAATTAAAGCCTTGCTATGATTTGTCAAAGGTACCAAGAGTGTTTGTCAGAACCATCCTCTTGATTTATTTTGAGATCTCTTAATCTAATCAGGACTGTATTTGAGAGAATTTTATTGGCAAGGTCAGGACTTGTTACCACTTCCTGATCACACTTTGAGCAGCACTAAGGCCATTTCAGAGGGCAGTTAAGAGTTAATCACATTGCTGTGGATCATACAGTTGCGTGCAGTCCAGACCAAGTAGGAATGTAGATTCATTTCCTTAAATGATATCAGTGAACTAGGTGAATTTTTTTGCAACATCATGGTTGCCTTAACTGAGACTAGACTTCAGTTCCATATTTATGACTGTAATATAAATTCCACTAGCTGCTATGGTGAGATTTGGACTGGTTGGCTGGATAGCTAATCCCGTGACATTACCACTGAACTAGCGACCTACTCCATATATTCTTGATGTCTCATTCTATTTCCATATTAGAGACTGGTGCAAAACAGCTGTATATAATCTATCTAAATCAAACCTGAAGGATCTTTTAAGTCCATTAAGAACCATAATGGTTCTTCCATTCCCTAACCCAAGCCAGCTTTGACAGCACATTCCAAACCTGTGAATTGTAGCACCCAGAAGGACAAAGGCTGCCAGTGAGGGAGAATAGTTTAAGGTGAATGAAGTACTAGTCAGGTGAAGTGTCTTACCAAACGTTTAAAAACTAATATGTTACCAGGTTATCGTCCAACAGGTTTAGTTGAAGATACAAGCTTTCCAAGCCCCACTGATACCCGAAGAAGGAGCGAGGGGCCGAGAGCTTGTGTTTTCAAATAAACCTGTTGGACTATAACCTAGTGTCGTGTGATTTTTCACCTTGTCCAACCAGCACCTCCATATTATTACAAAAAGTTAGCAATTGCCTGTCGTTTAGTGGGCACAGTCTCTGAGAGCATGTGCTGTGAGTAGCAGCCTCAGGCAATAGCTGCATTAGCTGTTGAAAGCCAGAATTGTTTATTGAAACAGCTTGATGACATTTTTAAATACATAACAAAACGGCAACAAGATTCTTTACTCGCCTTCGCGTCAACCTGAGTGAAACTCAGAATAGAAAAGAATGATATCAGGCCCCAGACTTGTCACTTTTAGGGGATTTAACCCCCGCACCCATCCAAACCATCTGTTTCGCCCTTCTCAGCTCACCTGACATGATGTGTACTTCCACCAGTTTCTGCTTTTATTCCAGGAGGGATATTTTACAGTTTTGCCAAAGAAGTCTTTAATGGATTACTTAGAGTTATTTATTTATGGCAATGTTGTGCAATTTGCATCTAAATTGCAATTAATTTATATGGCATTTGGCTTGATTTTTGTGAATTGACTTGAGAATTGTATGTACTGATTTTAGGTATAGCAGTGTGTAATGTCCCAGCAGCCTCTGTAGAGGAGACAGCAGACTCTACAATGTGTCATATTTTGAACCTGTATAGACGGACCACCTGGCTCCACCAAGCTTTGCGGGAAGGCACAAGAGTGCAGAGCGTTGAACAGATACGAGACATAGCTTCAGGAGCTGCCCGAATTCGAGGGGAGACACTTGGTATTATTGGACTAGGTGAGATGGATGCAAGAAATAAAACAGAAAATGGGTCTTAATGTGTGTCAAGACTAAGGTATTTTTGTCTTATGAGTCAATGGCTGCTGTTTCAAACCGTTACAATATATGCAACTATTATGAAATAGACTGTTCAGTCCAACCAGTTTGATTTGCTGCTCAACTTCCACATGAGCAGTTGAAAACCCCATTTTAAAACATGTCCTGCAGCTTAGATTCCTTTTAGAAGCTTATTTCAATACAAATGTGGTTAATTTACCCCTAAAGCCCAACAAAAAAAGTTACAACTGTAAGCTCCAGTATTCCTTCCAGGTCTCCACCTTGCTACTGGGTTCCTGTTCCCCACTCACCACATGGAAGTGTTTGGTGTCTGCATCACTGCCTGACTAAAGGTGGTATTGAGCCTAAGTTTTCATTCTTACAAAGGCTTCAGCATTCTTTTCACGATTGGAAAAGATCTAGTATAGGCATTTATTCCCTCTCTTTTGGCTCCTGTGCAATCATTTTTAAAAAATCTTTGGGCTTCTCCATCCCTTTAAGTCATTAACCCACCCTCTTGGTGCTGTAGAATGATCAGGCTTGGAGGGAGGCATTGAAGCAGTAGCTTTTATTGAAAGGGTAAAATTACTGAGGTTTTAGACTGGCAAGTTAAAGCAGTGTGTCATAATAGAAAGGTCAGGCAGTGTCCGAGGAGTAGGAAAATCAATGTTTCGGGCAAAAGCCCTTCATCCCGAAACGTAGATTTTCCTACTCTTCAGATGCTACCTGACCTGCTGTGTTTTTCCAGCATCACTCTAATCTAGACTCTGATTTCCAGCATCTGCAAGTCCTCACTTTAGCCCTGTCATAATAGAAATCCTAGTGCTGTGTATAAGTAGTTGCCCTGATGATCTCATGGCTATTCTTTCTGTTTTTTTTAGGTCGCGTTGGTCAAGCATTAGCACTGCGTGCAAAAGCATTTGGTTTTAATGTAATTTTCTATGACCCATACCTCTCAGATGGTATTGAACGTGCATTGGGTCTTCAGCGAGTGAACACTTTACAAGATCTCCTCTTTCACAGTGACTGTGTGTCCCTGCATTGCAGCCTGAATGAACACAACCACCATCTTATTAATGATTTCACGATCAAGCAGGTATATTTGTGATTTTTTTCTTCTTTCATGTAGAACAATTTAAAAACATCTACAGTTTTGATGTGGTCCCAAAATCATGAGATCAAATTAGTGAGGTACCCATCATGACATACATTGAGTGCAAAAATTAGGGACGGTGCGCATGAGCATAGCTGGTACAGTGATGAATGTTTCAGTTATTATTCCTATGCAGATCATAAGATATAGGAGCAGAATTAGGCCGTTCAACCTGTTGAATCGGCTGATGTGTCACTCTGCCCCATTCTCCTGCCTTCTTCCCTTAACCTTTGATCCCCTTTTTAATCAAGAACCTATCTATCTCTGTCTTAAATACACTGAAAGACTTGGACTCCACAGCCCTCTAAGGCAATGAATTCCACAGATTAACCATCTTCTGGCTGAAGAAACTTCTGTTCATCTCAGTTCTAAAGGGACATCCCTTTATTCTGAGGCTGTGTCCTGTGATCCTAGCCTCTCCTGCTAGTGAAAATATCAACTCTATCTAGGCTCTTCAGTATTCTGTGTTCCCTCTTGGCCTTCTGAACTTCATTAAGTACTGACTCAGAGTCCTCAACTCCTCCTGTGACATGCCCTTCATTCCCAGGGATCATTCTTATAAACCTCCTTTGGGTCTCTTCAATCCCAGCACATCCTTCCATAAAAATGCAATTCAAAATTGCTCACTATGTTCCAAATGTGGTCTGACCAGAAGCTTCAGCAGTACATTTCTACTCTTGCATTGTAGACCTCTTGAAATGATTGCTAACGTTACATTTGCCTTCCTAACTGCCATCTGAATTTGTATGCCAACCTTAAGAGAATCCTGAACCAGATCCCCCACGGTCCTTTGTGCTTCAGATTTCTGAAGCCTTTTCGCATTTAGAACATAGACTATACCTCTTCTTCGGACTAAGGTGCATAACCTCAAATTTTCCCACATTGTCTTCAATCTGCTACGTCTCTGCCCACTCTCCTCACCTGCTCGAGTCCTTCTGCAGCTGCCCCACTTCTTCAACACTACCTGTCCTTCCACTAATCTTTCTGTCATCTGCAAACTTAGCAGCAATTCCTTCAGTTCCTGATCATTAACGTATAACATGAACATTGTGATCCCAACACTGACCCCTGTGGAACTCCAGTAGACATCAGCTGTCATCCTGAAAAAGACCCCTGTGTCCCCACTGTCTGTCTTCTGCCAGTCGGCCAACTCCCTATCCGGGCCGTAACCCTGACCCTAACACCATGGTCTCTTACCTTATTTAGCAGCGTCCTTTGTAGCACCTTGTAAACATACCTTAGCTGAATTGGTCTTCTGTGCCTTTACTTAATCTGCATTTTGGAGAGAAGTGGATAGGTGTATATTTTCTTTTTAATTTCTCTTGTGTGGGCCTCGGGTTTGATAGTGCAGCAAACTTAATAGCTTGAAATAACTTACTCATTGGATGCTGAAGGACTGCTCGTGTTGACAGCACATTCTGAATGTTCAACAATGATAATGTCAGATTGTGACATACTAATTGTTAATTTTGCTGACCCAAATTAACATTTTGTTTTATATTCTGGATTCACATGTGTTGAAGACTATATGTAGAATGCTTTCAGTTCCACTTTTTATTCCTACATATGTGATTACAAAGCAATCTGGTTGGAATGTTCCACTAAAATAAGCTAAGCAAAGGAATCGAAGTAATAGTTCACATTTACTGTCTTCACAAATGCCTCAGTAATATTGTCAAATGGTTGAAATCTTGGCCTAAAAAGATGCAACTAGCAATAAACTTAATTACTGAAAGAATTGAAGCAATTTTAACTGAAAACAAAAAATGGAGTGCGGTGAGATCTCAAATAGTATAATTAACGACCAGTTGTTTTGTTTTCAAATGTTTGCAAATAACTCTTAACACTAATGAGATCTGCACGCTGCTTCATTTGTAGATGATAATATTTCTGTCCCTCTGGAGGCATTCATACGCTGGATCTGTTGTTCTGCTTTGGTCAATTAAATGTGTAAATGACATTGACTAAAATGACAGATCATGAAACATTATTCGAGGCTCATTTTCAAAATGTTTCTACTTGATGTGTTTCCCTTCCTTGTATTAGCCATCAGACGATGATGTAAGTTGCCCCAGGCTTAACTTTATATTTTGTTTTTCGTCTTTAGATGAGGCAGGGTGCATTTCTGGTAAATGCTGCCCGGGGTGGTCTTGTCGATGAAAAGGCACTGGCTCAGGCTTTGAAGGAAGGAAGAATACGAGGAGCAGCCTTAGATGTGCATGAATCGGAGCCATTTAGGTATAGTCAAAGTCAAAAGTTTCTTTTTTGTTTGTCACCCAATGTAAATATGTAAAAAAAAAATATATATATACAAAAGCAACTACAATTGAGGAAAACATTGAAGGTGGGGAGAACTTGTTAGAGTACTTCCTCAATTTATCAAAGAGCTCTTTGAATAGTATACATGTCCTGCCACAAAACCTGAATGAAGTTCTGCTAGAGCGCTCTTTAAGTAAATGTGTGGGCATCTGAGGTGAAACCTGCAAGTAATGTGGAATGATGATGACCTGGAGAAATTGTTGCCTCTACTGTTTTGAATCCATGTGAATGACCAGGAATCAGAACCCAAGTTAGTCATATTAATAAATGAGACTGAGGTGGTGGCTGGGAGAGGAAGGAGTGAAGTCTACTGAAACAACCAAGGAACTAAAGAATAACTTAAATTTTCCCAAGTGGGAGATGAAATTGAATGAAGTACGAGGTGCTTTACCCTCTAGAAAAAGCGAATAACAGACTTATTCAGTGAATGATGAAGAGAAGCTAGAAGCAAACCATGTCTGAAGTAAAAACAGGAAGTGATGGAAACACTCAGCAGGTCTGGCAGCATCTGAGGAGAAAGAAAATTTCATGTTTCAAGCCCCACATAATTCCTGTGTCTAATTTTGGACAGCTATGTACAAAGCAAAATAAATATTGGGTGGTGTTGCTAAATCTCTAAACTATAGAAGAGATCTTCCTCTGGTTTTCACCCAGAAGTAAGCATTAGCAGGGTATTGGCCTGCAACATTGTCTGTACCCCAATAGAACTGTATGTAACCTTTGCCAAAGGAAACATGAAACATTTACACGTAGACAAAATTGTATGCATCATAGTATTGTAGTAGTGTCTGCCATAGTACTCCTCCAAGCTTTTGTTTGGTTGAGAACCAAATGTATAGTCTGGCCTCTTGGATCAGTGGATCCGCGAAGAGATGGCTATGTGTGGATAAGCCCTTCTAAAAAAAAATTAGACATTAGAATTCTGAAATAAAAAGTGCTAGAAATATTCAGCAGGGCTGACTGCACCTATGGAGAGAGAAATAAAATTGCCCTTCCAGATCTTGTCATGACCTGAAAATTAACTCTGTTTCTCACTCCACATCTAACTCTTAGACCTGGCATATATTTCTCGTATGTTTCCATTTGTTCTTCAAACAGGATAGGCATTGCAACTGAGAGGTCTGAGTCTCCTGTAGCTGAACAGAAGGTCTTAAAGCAGTCAAGCCATTTCTTCTGCTTCATTTACTCTAACGTCCAACTGCAATGAGTCTGCCTCTTGGAGCAAATTCTCATCAAGGTGCCTGAAGAATGCAAAACTGCAATCAGATCAGATAGAGGAAGCCGGTGGGAGAAATTAAAAGATCAACCCTTTTAGATCTGAAGTCGGATGCTGAAAATGTACAATGCTCCACTGAATCAGTTGTTGACTATCGCATTCATTTCCAATCATTGAAGTTAAAGAGAAACTTTCTTAACGTCTCTAATTCTGTAGCATGTGCAACGCAAATATGCAACAAGTGTATGCAGGCACAATATAATGAATTGCAAATTTAAGATTTCCAAACAACAAATAATGGAAAATTGTTCTGAATATGCATTAGGTAGTGAGGCCATAAAACTGGAACCCCTTCAAGTGGTAGGGTGTTTTCTTTTGGAACTATGGAATTATAGTTTTTGACGAAGAGATGATGTAGATGACCCAAATTGCTCTCTCTCGTTTACTTGATCAGTATTTTTGTTTAGTTGAGTTAATATATAGGAGGAGAAAGTGAGGTCTGCAGATGCTGGAGATCAAAGTTGAAACTTTATTGCTGGAACAGCACAGCAGGTCAGGCAGCATCCAGGGAACAGGAGATTCGACGTTTCGGGCACAGGCCCTTCTTCAGGAATGAGCAGAGAGTGTTCAGCAGGAGAAGATAAAAGGTAGGGAGGAGGGACTTGGAGGAGGGGAGTTGGAAATGTCTTCTTCTTGACCTCTCCGCCTCCACCCTACTCCGACCTATCACCCTCACCTTGACCTCTTTCCACCTATCACATTTCCAACGCCCCTCCTCCAAGTCCCTCCTCCCTACCTTTTATCTTCTCCTGCTGAACACTCTCTGCTCATTCCTGAAGAAGGGCCTGTGCCCGAAACGTCGAATCTCCTGTTCCCTGGATGCTGCCTGACCTGCTGTGCTGTTCCAGCAATAAAGTTTCAACTTTGATATCCAAATGAATCCAACAAGAACTGGACCAAGCATATGTGGTACTCATAATCTTCTTCATCCTAAGTATACGCATGATTTTACTACAACTGCTAAGTATTTCATCAGTAATATTTTCAGCAACATAACACAAAACATCGCAGATAAGAAAAACTGCAGCATATTAACATGCCAAATTTCCCCTAAAGTAAATGCATTAAAATTCCATCAAATTTGACAATATTGTTATGTATTTGGCTTTAAGGGGTTAACACGTAGGGGGTTCCATACAACAGCCAAGCAGGGTGAGATCAATAGTTGTGATGTTGAGAAGATATGCTCTTCTTCATTAGGGTAAATAAAACCACAGAAAGTAGACAAAATCAAACACAAAATATTGCTGAGGAAAGGAGTGAACAAAGACAGAAATGCGGTCCTTGAAGAAGGAGGCCATCTGTGTTGTACGTATTTTGAACTGGTCCTCCTGGGAGCAGATGCGGCGGAGACGAAGGAATTGGGAGAATGGGATGGCGTTTTTACAGGGGGCAGGATGGGAGGAGGTGTAGTCCAGGTAGCTGTGGGAGTCGGTTGGTTTGTAGTAGATGTCCGTGTTGATTCGGTCGCCTGAGATAGAAACAGAAAGGTCTAGCTTGCATTACTCCATCTTAACTTGGTAATAGTAGCCAGGTGCAAAGTAAAACTGCCAAATTCAGTCCAGTACTCTAATTCAGGATATTTTTCAGATGAGATATTGCACCATTTGCATATTCAGGTGCTTACGTGGTACTTTAAAGAAAAGGTTCTTTTAAAAAAAACTCAACCAGTGTGATGGCCAAATTTCATCCCTTAACCAGCACAACTGAAGCACATTAATTCGCAATTTATCTCCATGCACTTTGCAGGCTTTGCTGTGCACGCATCTACTATACTCATTATTTCGGCAATATTGCAACTAATGCACATATGAACTAGGAATAGGTCATTCAACTCCTTGAGTGTGTTCTGCTGTTTGGTAAAATGATCTGTTTGTGGCCTTAATTTAGTTTTTCTGCCTATCTCCTAAAGCCTTTAAATCCATTCAACTCACCCTTCACTGCTATGTGGACAAGAGAATTGCACAGAGTTATTACTCCTTCGAAAGAAGAAAATTTCCTTCTCTGTAGTGGGTGATGCCATATTTTTTATGTTGCCCTATGGCCTCCTTTTAGCCTTTCTCCCAAAGGGAACAATCCTTTCAGCGCGAGGTTTGTGAATTCCCAACAGTATCTTGTATATTACAAGACGATCATCATTCATTCTTCTGAACTGCAGTAGATACAGGCCCAACTTGTTGCACATTTCTTCATCAAATATTCTTCGTTGCTTGTCCCCAGCAATTTATCTAAACTGCTTCTAATCCAGTTATTTCTTAATGTTGGAAGTAGTTCATTAACCACAAAGTTCTTTCGGATGTCTCGAAGCTAAGAGCACCTGTAAGTTCAAGATTTGCCTTTTATCAAGCACAACTCTCATCCACTGTTGCTCCACCATATGTGGCTTCTTTTTGGATATCTCATTTTTTCTTACCGACATTGAAAATCTGTCCTTGTATAAGGACAGATTTTTATTAAACACCCATACCCAGTAATTTCCGTGGCTAACCATTTTCCCTCAAGCAACATCGATAAAGTTATTTCATTTTGCTGTTTGTAGGACCCTGCTGTGTGCAGTTTGACTGAGTTTACCTATAGGACAGCAATGACTACACTTCAAAAAAGATTGCTGTAAAGATCTTTGAGACGTCCTGAGAGCATGAAAGGAGCTATACAAATGCAAGTTTGTTATTATGTGAAATTAATTCATCTTCCACGCCACTGCGCACAGATAGTTGGGGTGGGAAACACAATGTTCCTTGTTTTTCACCTGCATAGAGTGTGTCACCACTTTGTCTCATAAAATCTTCTGTATTTCCATTTGGGGTACTGCAATCACTCTAATCTGGTGTTTAAGTCAACAAGATTGACTTAAAACAACTTGTTCACCCTGGGGCAGCTTGTTGGAGATTTTATATTTTCTGGTTTGAGAAGTTTGGAGATTTGTGTGAATTGGGTTAAAATGTACATGGGCATTAACAGGGGTATCAGTTGAGCATAGCTTCAGTAGTGTTTCTGTGGTACAGTGGTAGTGTCTGTAGCTCTGAGCCAGGAAGCCGGAGTTCAAGATCCACCTGTTCTATGAATGTTTAATAACATTTCTAAAAAGGCTGATTAGGAAATATCCACATTCTGGATTAGTGGTGCTGGAAAAGTACAGCAGTTCAGGCAGCATCCGAGGACCAGTAAAATCGACGTTTCAGGCAAAAGCCCTTCATCAGGAATACAGGCAGAGTGCCTCAAGGGTGGAGAGATAAATGAGAGGACGAAGTAGCAAAGAGTACAATAGGTGAGTGGGGAAGGTGGGGGAAGGTAGCAAAGAGTTAAATGGGTGGATGGGCTGGGATGAAGATGATAGGTCAGAGCGGAGGGTGGACTGCATAGGTGGAAAAGAAGATAGGCAGGTAGGACAAGTCATGGGGATAATGCTGAGCTGGAAGTTTGGAACTGGGGTGGGGTGGGGGAAGGGGAAATGAGGAAACTATCTCTCTATCTGTATTCCTGATGAAGGGCTTTTGCC
>NC_057710.1:26005476-26030203 GCF_004010195.1 Chiloscyllium plagiosum | reverse complement strand
ATGCAATTCTGGTCTCCTTCCTATCGGAAAGATGTTGTGAAACTTGAAAGGGTTCAGGAAAGATTTACAAGGATGTTGCCAGGGTTGAAGGATTTGAGCTATAGGGAGAGGTTGAATAGGCTGGGGCAGTTTTCCCTGGAGCGTCAGAGGCTGAGTGGTGATCTTAAGAAGGGCCTGTGCCCGAAACGTCGAATCTCCTGTTCCCTGGATGCTGCCTGACCTGCTGTGCTGTTCCAGCAATAAAGTTTCAACTGGTGATCTTAGAGATTTATAAAATCATGAAGGCATGGATAGGATAAATAGATAACATCTTTTCCCTGAGGTGGGGGTGTCCACAACTAGAGGGCATAGGTTTAGTGGGATTTTGATCAGACGGGCCAATGGACTGAGTAGTGGCAGATGGAGATAAATTTAGATAAATGTGAGGAGCTGCATTTTGGCAAAGCAAATCAGAGCAGGACATATACACTAGATGGTAAGGTTCTAGGAAGTGTTGCTGAACAAAGAGACCTTGGAGTGTAGGTTCATAGCTCTTTGAAAGTAGAGTTGCAAATAGATAGGATAGTGAAGATGACATTTGGTATGCTTTCCTTTATTGGTCCGAGTATTGAGTATAGAAGCTGGAAGGTCATGTTGAGTCTGTACAGGACATTGGTTAGGCTATTTTGGAATACTGTGTGCAATTCTGGTCTCCTTCCTATTTGAAAGATGTTGTGAAACTTGAAAGGGTTCAGAAAGATTTACAAGGATGTTGCCAGGGTTGGAGGATTTGAGCTATGGGAGACGCTGAATAGGCTGGTGCTGTTTTCCCTGGAACATCGGAGGCTGAGGGGTGACCTTATAGAGGTTTATAAAATCATAAGGGGCATGGATAGGATAAATAGACCCGCCCTGGAGTGGGTGAACCCAGAACTAGAGGGCATAGGTTTAGGGTGAAAGGGGAAAAGATATAAAAGAGACCTAAGGGGCAACATTTTCATGCAGAGGATGGTACGGGTATGGAATGAGCTGCCAGAGGAAGTGGTGGAGGCTGGTACAATTGCAACATTTATAAGGCATCTGGATTTTATGGTTGGATTCAAAGAAAGGGCAGGTGATGTGCTGTAGCTGTATGATGTGGGAGCTGGCTGATCCCATTGTGAATGGCAGTGACCACATCTGCAGAAAGTGTTGGTTGCTGGAAGAACTCCGGCTCAGAGTTGATGATCTGGAATCTGAGCTTCAAACACTGCGGCACATCCGGGAGAGGGAGAGTTACCTGGACGCTTTATTTCAGGAGGCAGTCACACCTGGGAGATTAAGTTAGTGATCAGGGACATCAGAGTGTGACTGTAAGTGAGGCAGGCATGGGGAACTTGAGTTCAGGAGTGCAGGAGCCTCAATCCTTGACCTTGTCCAACAGGTATGAGATTCTTACTCCCTGTATGGATGAGGAAAGGGGCTCTGGTCAGGATGAGCCAGCTGACCACAGCACCATGGTGCAGAAGGCCATTCAAGAGGGGGAAGCAAAAAGACAAGTAGTTGTTATAGGGGATTCTATAATTAGGGGGACAGGTAGTATCCTATGCGAGCGGATCGGGTGTCTCCCATGGTGTGTTGCCTGCCCGGTGCTAGGGTGTGGGACATCTCCGACCGGCTTGAAAGGATATTGGAGCGGGAGGGGGAGGATCCAGTTGTTGTGGTCCACGTTAGGACGAACAACGTAGGCAAAGCTAGGGTGGAGGACCTGTTTGGGGATTATCAAGCACTAGGAAGGAAATTGAAGTACAGGTCCTAAAGGGTCATAATCTCCGGATTACTGCCCAAGCCATGTGCCAATTGGCATAGGGATAAGAAAATTAGAGAAGTAAACACATGGCTAAGGGATTGGTGGGGGTGGGGTGGAGGGAAAGTGAAAGCGACAGGGAGTATGGAGTTAAATGGAAAGATAAGCAGGAGGATAGCATGTATGGAGATGGATTTAACCTTGAGACAGATTAGGAATGCAACAAAAAGGAAGGACAACTTAGGACATCTCATGACTGCTAATATCGCTAATGATAAGAATGTTAGCATTAAGGCACTTTACCTGAATGCTCGTAGCATTCGTAACAAAGTAGATGAACTAACGGCATAGATCATCGTGAATGATTATGATGTGGTAGGCATCACAGAGAAATGGTTGCAGGGGGGTCAGGACTGGCAGTTAAACATCCAAGGATTTACAACTTATCGAAAAGACAGGGAGGCAGGCAAAGGGGGTGGGATGGCCTTGTTAGTTAAGAACAAAATTAAATCTGTGGCACTGAATGACGGCGTCGGATGATGTGGAGTCTGTGTGGGTGGAATTGAGGAATCACAAAGGCAAAAAACCATAATTAGAGTTGTGTAAGACCTCCTAACAGTGGTCAGGGCCAGGGGCGCAACATGTACCAGGAAATAGAGAAGGCATGTCAGAAAGGCAAGGTCACAGTGATCATGGGAGACTTCAGTATGCAGGTGGACTGGGTAAATAATGTTGTCAGTGGATTCAAAGAAAGGGAATTCTTGGAATGCTTACAGGATGGCTTTTTGGAACAGCTTGTCATGGAGCCCACAAGGGAGCAGGCTATTCTGGACCTAGTGCTATGTAATGAACCAGACTTTATAAAAAATCTTAAAGTAAGGGAACACTTAGGAAGCAGCGATCATAATATGGTAGAGTTCAGTCTGCAGTTTGAAAGAGAAAAGGCAAAATCACAATTGTTAAAGATGTTCAATAATTGACATAGTTTTTCTAAATTAATGGCCATATAATTTATAGCATATTACTGTACACATGCATTTCACACTCATTGACATATCATCTGGCAAACAATTCAGCTCTTAAAATGCATATTTACAAACATCAGAGAGCTAGTATTGAATTGAATTAGCTTTATTGTCACATGTACTCAAATGAGTACAGTGAAAAGTTGTAATAGCTCACATCAACAATGTTGTGTGCAAGTAGACAGGTTCAGGTGAGAAGTAATTTTCACCCACTAGCTCCGACTATACTTCAGATTAAGGATTAATGGAGAACTGGCAGTACAATAAACTGGTATAATATAAGGTTGTTTTGTTTCATCAGGGTGAGGGAAATTGGCACTGAATATACTTTAGATCTTTCAAGAGTCACTGGAGTCAGGGAAGGTCCCGGATGATTGGAAGATGGCTGTTGTAACCCCCTTGTTCAAGAAAGGATCAAGGCGAAAGATGGAAAATTATAGGCCAATCAGCTTAACCTCGGTTGTTGGTAAAATTCTAGAATCCATCGTTAAGGATGAGGTTTCTAAATTCTTGGAAGAGCAGGGTCGGATTAGAACAAGTCAACATGGATTTAGTAAGGGGAGGTCGTGCCTGACAAACCTGTTAGAATTCTTTGATGAGGTGACATGTAGGTTAGACCAGGGAAACCCGGTGGATGTGGTCTATCTAGACTTCCAAAAGGCCTTTGATAAGGTGCCACACGGGCGGCTGCTGAGCAAGGTGAGGGGCCATGGTGTTCGAGGTGAGCTACTGGCATGGATTGAGGATTGGCTGTCTGACAGAAGGCAGAGAGTTGGGATAAGAGGTTCTTTTTCGGAATGGCAGCCGGTGATGAGCAGTGTTCCACAGGGTTCAGTATTGGGGCTGCAGCTGTTCACGTTATATATTAATGATCTGGATGAAGGGACTGCGGGCATTCTAGCGAAGTTTGCCGATGATACGGAGATAGGTGGATAGGCAGGTAATACTGAGGAAGTGGGGAGGCTGCAGAAGGATCTGGACAGTTTGGGAGAGTGGTCCAGGAAATGGCTGATGAAGTTCAATGTGAGCAAATGCGAAGTCTTGCACTTTAGAAAGTAGTCCATGCTTGTATTCCTTTTTCCAAACGGTGAGAAAATTCATAAAGCCAAAGTACAAAGGGATCTGGGAGTACTAGTCGAGGATTCTCTGAAGGTAAACATGCAGGTTGAGTCCGTGATTAAGAAAGCGAATGCAATGTTGTCATTTATCTCAAGAGAGTTGGAATATAAAAGCAGCGATGTGCTACTGAGACTTTATAAAGCTCTGGTTAGGTCCCATTTGGAGTACTGTGTCCAGTTTTGTGCCCCACTCCTCAGGAGGGACATACTGGCACTGGAGCGTGTCCAGTGTAGATTCACACAGATGATCCCTGGAATGGTAGGTCTAACATATGAGGAACGGCTGAGGATCCTGGGATTGTACTCATTGGAGTTTAGAAGGTTAAGGGGAGATCTAATAGAAACTTACAAGATAATACATGGCTTGGAAAGGGTGGACGCTAAGAAATTGTTTCCGTTAGGCGAGGAGACTAGGACCCATGGGCACAGCCTTAGAATTAGAGGGGGTCAATTCAGAACAGAAATGTGGAGACATTTCTTCGGCCAGAGAGTGGTGGGCCTGTGGAATTCATTGCCGCAGAGTGCAGTGGAGGTTAGGACGCTAAATTGCCGCAGAGTGCAGTGGAGGTTAGGACGCTAAATGTCTTCAAGGCAAAGATTGATAAATTCTTGATGTCACAAGGAATTAAGGGCTACGGGGGGAATGCGGGTAAGTGGAGATGAAATGCCCATCAGCCATGATTAAGATTAGATTAGATTAGATTTTGATTAGATTACATTACAGTGTGGAAACAGGCCCTTCGGCCAAACAAGTCCACACTGACCCGCCGAAGCACAACCCACCCATACCCCTACATTTACCCCTTACCTAACACTACGGGCAATTTAGCATGGCCAATTCACCTGACCTGCACATCTTTGGACTGTGGGAGGAAACCGGAGCACCCAGAGAAAAACCACGCAGACACTGGGAGAACGTGCAAACTCCACACAGTCAGTTGCCTGAGGCGGGAATTGAACCCGGGTCTCCGGGGCTGTGAGGCAGCAGTGCTAACCACTGTGCCACCGTGCCGCCCACAAATGGCGGAGTGGACTCGCTGGGCCAAATGGCCTTACTTCCACTCCTATGTCTTTTGGTCGGGTATATGAATAGGAAGGGTTTGGAGGGATATTGGCCAGGTGCTGATGGGTGGGACTAGATTGGGTTGGGATATCTGATCAGCATGGACAAGTTGAACCGAATGGTCTTTTTCCGTGCTGTACATCTCTGACTTGTGTTGCAGAAATTACCACACCCCTAGCCAAACCCTTCTGCCATTGACCTGACAATGTGAAAAATTATCTAAGTTTGCCCTGTATATATAAAGCAGAACAATTTCAATCCTACCAATACCACCCTATCAGTCCATTCTTCTTCAGCAACAAAGTGATCGAAGATGTCATCAAGCAGCACCTTCTCAGCAATAATGTGCTCACTGGTGCCCAGTTTGGGTTCGATCAGGGCCACTCAGCTTCTGACCTCATTGCAGACTTGAACCAAACATGGATAAAGGAGCTGAATTGACAAGGTGAGAGTGACATAAAGGCTGCATTTGACCAAGTGTGGTATCCAGGATCTCAAGCAAACTGGAATCAATGGGTGTTAGCGTGGATGAAATGATATCAGTCCGAGCCCAGAGTGCGGTTCAACAATCGTTTGTTGATACAGTAACACCGGCGGAGACCAACCGAGGTCCAAATCTCAGCTGTTCTGCTGTTCCCGCGCGCTGCTACACATTATATACCTTTCTTTGTCAGGATGTGAGGATTTTGAGTATGAATGGGATGATTGTTCCCCATCATTGCTGAAGTAGGTGCAAATGGTGGGTTTCCTGCCGTCCCAGGAGAGTTGCAGTGTACACATAATAGAGTGCTAATTGGATTATGTAAACGGGTCCGGGTACTATCTGCTTGTTTCTCTCTGTGAGGGCTGGGGGCTAGCACCCCCCTTTGTTCCCTTGGGGTGCTGGTGTGTATTAGTCTGTTCGTTCTTGTCTGGTGGATGCCTGTCCTTTGTGTCAGGATGGTTCTGTATTGATGAATATGGGTGTGTTTCAGTCAGTCTCTTGATTTGATTAGGAGATGGGTTTCCATATTAATTAGCTCCGGAGTTTCGGTCTATGAGTCATGGTTAGTGTCTGGCCTAGTGTGGATTTGATCTGTCCTCTGGCTCCCATCTCCCGGTCACATGGGCGGACCGGCAGCTGCTGAGTTCTGTGGGTTTAAGCAGCGGCTGCCGTTTTTAAAACACAAAATGAATTCCTCTCGTTTTACCGATGTAAGCATAGTCCCGTGGCAAATGCAGGGCGGCTCTGATGCCCGCTTGCAGGGTATCAGGGCAAACTCTGCACTGGTTGAAGCCATAACTAACACATGGGAACGTGGTGTGGTTGTTGGAGGTTAGTTATCTCAGTGCCAGACAATCTCTGAAGGAGTTCTTCAGGATAGTGTCCTACAGCCAACCATTTTCAGCTGCTTCATCAATGACCTTCCCTTCAAAAATGAGGTAAAAAATTAGGACGATCGCCAATGATTGTACGAGTATCAACACCATTCTCAACTCCTTAGATACTGATGCAGTCAATGTTCAAATGCAACAAGATCTGGACAGTATTCAAGTTTGAGCTGACAAGAATCAAGTAACATTTGTACCACAGATGCCAGTCAATGACCATCTGCAAAAAGAGACAATCTAACCGTTGCCCCTTGACATTCAATGAGATAACTAACCGCCAACAACCACACCACGTTCCCATGTGTCAGTTATGACTTCAACCAGTGCAGAGTTTGCCCCTGATACCCATTGATTCCAGTTTGCTTGAGATCCTGGATACCACACTTGGTCAAATGCAGCCTTTATGTTACTCTCACTATAAATATCCTTGGGATTATCATTGACCAGAAATTCAACTGTACTTGCTACATAAAAACAATGACTACAAGAGCAGGTCAGATTCTAGGAATGCTGCAGCGAGTAACTCGTCTCTTGACTCTACAAAACCTGGTCACCATCTACAAGGCACAAATTAGGAGAGTGATGGAATAGTCCCCACTTGCCTGAATAGATACAGCCCCAACAACACTAAAGTGGGTTGAGACCATCCAGGATAAAGCAGCCCATTTGATTGGCACCACAAGCATTCACACCCTCCACCATCGACACTCAGTAGCAGCAATGTGTACTATCTACAGATGCACTACAGAAATTCACCAAAGATCCTCAGGCAGCACCATTCAAACTCTCAACCATATCTCGCCAGAAGGACAAGGGCAGCAGATACATGGGAATGCCACCACCTGCAAGTTACCCTCCGAGTCACTCACCATCCTGTCTTGGAAATATATTGCCATTCCATCTGTGCCATTGAATTAAAATCCTGCAGTTCACTATGGGTCATCCTACAGCACATGGACTGTGGCCATTTAAGAAGGTAGTTTGCCACCTTCTCAAGAGCAACTACAGAGGGGCAATAAATATTGGCCAGCCAGAAATGTCCATATTCCACAAAATAAACAAAAAAATTGTACTGCCTGATCGGAGAGTGCTGATAAGATATGTGAACTGTGATTGGAAGACACATTGCCCTGGAGAATGAACCCGTTCACCTCCAGACAGGTTGACTCTGGTCAGGGTATTGCCCTGAGAATTGAACCAGTGAAATGTTGGCGCTTATTTTGTTGAGTTGAAAAAAGTGCAGCATGTGTACACACTCTTGCTTTTTGCAAAGAACAACCCCCTGTTTTATTAAAGTGGCTTCTAGCAGATGGAGATGCAGGTGCACCAAGCTAAGCCTGAATTGATTGTCAGTGTAATTCTTTGCATACAAAGGATTATTGAACAAACATTTGTCAAATTGCAGAACTGCATCTAATGTTGATGATTCTTGCAAGTTTTATTGAATTGAATTAGCTTTATTGTCACATATACTCAATGAGTCAGTGAAAAGTTTATCTTCACCATCTTGGGTACAAACGTACCCGAGGTTTGGATTGAATTGAATTTATTGTCATGTGTACCGGGGCACAGTGAAAAGCTTTCTCTTGTGAGCAATACAAGCAGATCATATAGTTAAATAGCATAGATAGTAAATAATAGGTAAACAGTGGCAAAAACCAAAACACAGGTACAGGCGAATGTTAAGAGTTTGGGAGTCCATTCAGTATTCCAACAACAGTTGGGTAGAAACTGTTTCAATACCGGCTGGTGCGTGTGTTCAGGCTTTTGTATCTTCTCCCTGATGGTAGAGGTTGTAGAAAAACATTGCCAGGGTGGGATGGATCTTTGAGAATGCTGGCCGCCTTTCCTTGACAGTGGCCTGGTAGATGGATTCTGTAGATGGGAGGTTAGCCTTTGTGATTGTCTGGGCTGAGTTCGTCACTCTCTGTAACAGTCTCCGATCTTGAATGGTGCAGCTGCCATACCAGGTCGTGATGCAACCAGTCAGAATGCTCTGTATGGCGTACCTATAGAAGTTGGCAAGCGTATTCACCGTCATGCCAAATTTCCTCAGCTGCCTGAGAAAGAAGACATTGTTGGGCCTTTGTAACCATTGCATCTATGAATCCAAGAAAGCTTGTTGTGGATGACCATTCCCAGGAGCTTGACACTCTCCACTCATTCCACCTCTGTGCTGTTAATGTGTTGAGTAACATCCAGCTGAAAGTGAATTACGAGTTCTTTGGTTTTGTCGGCATGGAGAGCTAGGTTGTTCTCAATGCACTATTTTTCCAGGTCTTCCACTTCCCGTCTGTAGTCTGTTTCGTTGCCACCTGAGATCTGACCGACTATGGTGGTGTCATCAGTGAGCTTGTAAATGGCATTAGTCTAATATTTGATTATGCAGTCATGGGTAAACAGAGAGTACAGTCAGGGGCTGAGTACACACTGCTGGGGGGCTCCAGTGTTGAGTGTTAGTGAGGATGAAATATTGTCCCCAATCTTCACTGATTGAGGCCTGTGGGTCAGGAAACTGAGGATCCAGTTGCAGAGAGTGGGGCTTAGTCCGAGATCATTAAGTTGAGTAATCAGTCTTGAGGGGATAATAGTGTTGAAGGCTGAACTGTAGTCAATGAGGAGATTTCTTATTTGGCTGTTCTTGGTGTCAAGATACTCCAGAGAGAAGTGAAGGACAAGTGATATGGCTTCTGACATGGATCTATTGGTCCGATAGGCAAATTGGAGTGCGTCAAGAGAAGTTGGGAGGCTGGAGTTGATTAATGTCATGACCAGTGTTTCAAAGCACTTCATGATCACCGAGGTTAGGGCCACTGAACGGTAGTCATTGAGACATGCTGCATGGCACAGGGATGATATTGGCCCTCTTGAACCAGGCAGGGATAGTGGCCTGCTGCAGGGAGGGGTACAGCTTCTTCAGTTGCAAGATCTTAAAAAGTAGAGAAATAAAATGTCCAGCATCGCAGAAGAGCGGTCTTCCAACCCATACCAAGCTGGCAGCTGGCCTCCGTCTGCACCAGGCCCTGGTTCCAGACCATGCCAGGCTTCTCCTTACGGACCATGAATTTGGGTGATTATTTCAGACTAGCACGTGGGTTGAGGATACTATGGTGGGAGGCCGCCATGCCAGGCTGGGAAACTGCCATGCCACACTGGGAGGGTGTCACACTAGGCCGGGAGATTGCCATAGGAGGCCACTAGCCAGGCCTGGAGTAATCCGCTGGGAGAGAAGAAAGTGAAATTGATTATGTTGCGATCTTAAGTTTGCTGGTTACACGTTTGCTCTTCACATCTGCAACAACGGGCCTCCTTTTGTTTAAATGCTGGAGGGATTTTCTGCTGCACTGGTGTTGGTGTTCTTAATTAGATGTTGAGTGTAGCCTCTGGGTATTCCAACAAAAATGCAGTGACTGTGCAGGTGTGGGACTGAGAATCACAATCAGAAATCTGACCCAAAGCCTAGATCTTATTCTGGGTGTCTGAACTAGAATGCAAGACATTCCCAATCCCCCACACTCTTCAGAGCTGAAAATGTGTTGCTGGAAAGCGCAGCAGGTCAGGCAGCATCCAGGGAACAGGAGAATCGACGTTTCGGGCATAAGCCTTTCTTCAGGACTTATGCCCGAAACGTCGATTCCCCTGTCCCCTGGATGCTGCCTGACCTGCTGCGTTGTTCCAGCAACACATTTTCAGCTCTGATCTCCAGCATCTGTAGACCTCACTTTCTCCCCCACACTCTTCACTCTAGCAATAGTGGTCATTGGAAATCAATTTTAACCTATTTATGGGTTCTGAAGAAGGGTTACTGGACCTGAAATGTTAACTCTGATTTCTCTCCACAGATGCTGCCCAACTTACTGAGTTTATCTAGCAATTTCTGTTCTTGTTTCTGATTTCTAGCATCCACAGTTATTTTGGTTTTTAACCTGCTCCTCTCTGAATTCCTTTAAAATGGAGCTTAGGGGCTTATAATTCAGTCGAAACAGAATGTTAAAAGCCCATCATTTTGGTTGACTACTGCAGTTAAATGGCAGTCGGGCACCTTGTGGATTTATTCAGCTTGGGGCTCAGTTATATGATTGGGACCCCAATTTGTATTTTAACCCTCAGTAGGGAAGTCAACATCTACCAAGTGAAACAGGTCTTCAGCCATCAGGCAAAACAGAGTGACCCTCAAAGGTGAATGAGAACTTCTTTGTGAGGATTGGGTTTGCTCTATGTGATTCACCTGCTTCTCCGTGAATCTTTGGTTACAGTTGTAGACTTGTCCTCGCCTGAACTACTTCCTGTCCTGCCCACTTCAGGCAGCTGACCAAGGGCACGCTGATGAAGGCCCAGTGTTTGAAATAAACACAAGCCTCAAACTTAAGCTTGCTAGTGTGATTTTCTCTTCTCTCTCACCCAGCTGTCCAAAATCCACAGGATTCAAAGATCCCAAGAAAAACTTTTTAAAAAAAACTTCACATGTACATTGTGGGTGAGGAACTGTAATCGCTGAAAGATGGTCTTTGGCTGTTTTGCCGTATTATTAATATAGATTGGTTTTCAAATTTGAGGCTCATTGTATTGATTCAAGCATAAATGTTACATCAATACACATGTTCTGTCCATACATCAGTAGCAGAAAAGGTGGTGTTATTGATCTGAAGTTATAATTATTAGTTATTTACAAAAGTGAGTGCAGTTAGAATTTTGCATCTTAACTGACTGTGAAAGTATTTCATTGTTTTATTTGGTCAGATGGAATAGATATTAATTTTGAAAATATGTGCATGTGTCTACAGTTTTAGTCAAGGTCCTTTAAAAGATGCTCCAAACTTAATCTGCACGCCACATGCTGCTTGGTACAGTGAGCAAGCTTCAATTGAGATGAGAGAAGAGGCAGCCCAGGAAATCCGGAGAGCTATAACAGGTAAGCTGTTGTAAACTGTGTCCAACTCTGATTTTGATTTTATACAACAGTAAAAGCTGGGCAAGTGGTAAATCAGAAGCCCGTTTTATATCTTGCATTTACTTGTGGAAATTTAATATCAGGAAAGATTCGCTATCACTTATGTACCTGACCATGACAAGTCAAAACTGAACCCAAAGAGTCTTTCCCTCCCATAAAAGCAGTCTGAAAGCTGAGGAGTCTTTCGACTATTAATACTTTAATTTGCGTGTGAATATCCCATATATGGTTTAAAACAGTTTTAAAAACTGTGCGTTATCACCCTCAGTGGAGTTAGAAATGAAATTTTCAGGTTGTGAGCTCAGGGATAGCAGTTGTTATTGTGAAGCCCCAACTGTAAATCCTCATGGTTCTTATTAATGGTCAGCATCACCCACCTGACCAATTGAGATCCTGTTCCTTCTGCACAGCAACCAGTGAAAAAGTAGGTGCTTTTTGTTTAAAGGCCCTGCAGTTTAAACACAGTTTAGGATCAAATTACTGAAGTTGGTGGAATTTGTACTACAAATAAAACTTATTGGAGATCACAATAGGTCAGGCAGCATCCATAGAGAAAAAGCAAGCTAGCATTTCGAATCTAGATGACTGTTCATCAGACCTGAAGTGAAGCTCCGTTGAAGAATCATCTAGACTCAACGTTAGCTTGCTTTCTCTCCCACTGGGATGCTGCCTGACCCACTGTGATCCCCAGTATTTTTTGTTTTCACTGCAGTTTGAACATAAAGGTGTACAGCATGGAAATAGACCCTTTGGTCCAACTCGTTCAAGCTGACCAAGATATTCTAAACAAATCTCATCCCATTTGCCAGCACTTGGCCCATGTCCCCCAAACCCTTCCTATTCATATACCCATCCAAATGCCCTTTAAATGCTGAAATTATACCAGCCTCCACCACTTCCTCTGGCAGCTCATTCCATACATGTACCACCCTCTTTATGAAAAAGTTGCCCCTCTTTTATATCCTTTCCCCTCTCGCCCTAAACCTATGTCCTCTAGTTCTGGGCTCACCCACGCCAAGGCGGGTCTATTTATCCTATCCATGCCCCTTATGATTTTATAAACCTCTATAAGGTCACCCCTCAGCCTCCAATGTTCCAGGGAAAACAGCCCCAGCCTAATCAGCGTCTCCCATAGCTCAAATCCTTCAACCCTGGCAACATCCTTGTAAATCTTTCTGAACCTTTTCAAGTTTCACAACATCTTTCAAATAGGAAGGAGACCAGAATTGCACACAGTATTCCAAAATAGCCTAACCAATGTCCTGTACAGACTCAACATGACCTTCCAGCTTCTATACTCAATACTCGGACCAATAAAGGAAAGCATACCAAATGTCATCTTCACTATCCTATCTATTTGCAACTCTACTTTCAAAGAGCTATGAACCTACACTCCAGGATCTCAATTGGTCAGATGGGTGATGCTGACCATTAATAAGAACCATGAGGATTTACAGTTGGGGCTTCACAATAACAACTGCTATCCCTGAGCTCACAACACTCACTAGAACCTTACCATTTAGTGTATATGTCCTGCTCTGATTTGCTTTGCCAAAATGCAGCTCCTCACATTTATCTAAATTAAACTCCATCTGCCACTTCTCAGCCCATTGGCCCGTCTGATCAAGATCCCACTGTAATCTAAGGTAACCTCCTTCGCTGTCCACTACACCTCCAATTTTGGTGTCATCTGCAAACTTACTACTGCTTCCTCTGCCAGTTTCTCTTCAAACCCAGCTCTGTCACACCTACTACCTGGCTAGCACTGCTGATATCTCCTCATCCTATTTGTGCAGCGTTTAAAGCCCCTCTACCCCTCACTTAGAGGATTTATCCCACCCAATGTTCATACTTGCCAACTCTGCTCTCACAATGGTTCTCCCCATTTGCTTTCTCAGATGCTCATATTCATGACACTCCTCATAATGTCTCCTAGTCCCTGACTGCTCAGTGTTTATGAACACTGTCCATGTTTTCTGTTTTCTTAAAGCCTCAAAATGGGCTCACATTGGGAAAGTATTTTTGAGAATTTGTTTGAAAACATAAGTGGCTTCCAATAAACTGAATACTGCTTTGAAGCACCTATTCATTGAGCTTTATCCACCTGCTACATTTTACCCTTTTCAAACATTTATTCACTTCACTTTTGAAAATACATCAACAATTGTCCCTTATTCTAACAAACATCTGCCGAGGAAAAAAGTGCAATCTCTTCCTTTCAAAATTAATCTTAAATTTATTCCTGTGGGTTTACTAATTCATTAACCTGTGAAATGAGTAATTCTTGATTTACCTTTATCAACAGTCCTGATCTACTGACCATCACATCTTTCAGCTCTATTGCAAAGAGTGACTGATTTTAGTCTTTTCTCAATGTAAAAGACTCTTGTTTATTGTCTGGCTAAAGGTAATTGCTCTTGTATTTGCCCAAATATCCTGTTCAAAGTTGAAAGGGATCTGAAGAGGAACAGAGTACTCTTATTGCTTACAGAACTTGCATTATACTTTTGACAACTAAACTTGTGCTACTACTTGTATTTGCATCTGTTTGTTCCTTTCTCACTTTACCATTATCTGCCCTTCTAAAATGGATGAATCACTTAACTGCATTTGTTTTTGTGTGACATCTCTCACCCCAATGTGCTAACCAATCTGTCCTCATGATGTTGCTGATAGTCCTCTTCACCATGCTTCCTATATTTGTGTTCTCTGAAAATTCTGCCACCGATATCGAAGCTTGTCTTCATCATTGTTATCTTCCTTGCCCCATTGTGCTCGTAATTACAACATTGCCAGTTGATCAATCTTCTCTATCTCTTCCTGTCACCGATCCCAGTACTTTGAATTGTCTTGCCGCTGTGTCTTCCAGTGGCCTTAGGCCTTTTTCTGCTTTTTAAGGGCAGTCTTGTCTCCAATACTTGACTCGCCACATTTACTCTCCATCTCTCTGCAGTAAGTGATCATATCATTTCAATCCCTTGTCAGCTACATCTTTGATGTACAGTCACTACTTACATCTTGATGTTCTGGTTCCTGATCTTGTCCTTTCCTGTTGCTCTCCACACCCACCTCAACTCCCCTCAGTTTTTGTTACTCTAATCTTGATGTTACCCATATTTCTGCAGCTCCTCAAAGCCCTTTTGATAACTATTTATCCTTTCAGTTTCAGTAATATCTTACGTAACACTCCACTGCAGTTCCAAATACTCCAGCCAGAGCTAATCCATTGCTTTATTTCCATTTCTATACTTCCATCTTTTGTCATTATAGAGCCCAGATACTTTAAACAACTCAGCAGATTAGGTAAAGGAGAGCCAGTGATGTCATAGAGTCATAGAGATGTACAGCATGGAAACAGACCCTTTGGTCCAACCCATCCATGCCGACCAGATATCCCAACCCAATCTAGTCCCATCTGTCAGCACCCGGCCCATATCCCTCCAAACCCTTCCTATTCATATACCCATCCAAATACCTCTTAAATGTTGCAATTGTACCAGCCTCCACCACATCCTCTGGCAGCTCATTCCATACACGTACCATCCTCTGCATGAAAAAGTTGCCCCTTAGGTCTCTTTTATATCTTTCCCCTCTCACCTTAAGCCTATGCCCTCTAGTTCTGGACTCCCAGACCCCAGGGAAAAGACTGTCTATTTATCCTATCTATGCCCCTCATAAATTTGTAAACCTCGATAAGGTCACCACTCAGCCTCCGACGCTCCAGGGAAAACAGCCCCAGCCTGTTCAACCTCTACCTGTAGCTCAAATCCTCCAACCCTGACAACATCCTTGTAAATCTTTTCTGAACCCTTTCAAGTTTCACAACATCTTTCCAATAGGAAGGAAACCAGAATTGTACACAATATTCCAATAGTGATCTAACCAATGTCCTGTACAGCTGCAGCATGACCTCCCAACTCCTGTGCTCAATACTCTGACCACTAAAGGAAAGCATACCCAAATGCCTTCTTCACTATCCTATCTACCTGCGACTCCACTTTCAAGGAGCTATGAACCTGCACTCCAAGGTCTCTTTATTCAGCAACACTCCAAGGATGTTACCATTTGCTTTCCCAAAATGTAGCCCCTTACATTTATCTAAATTAAGCTCCATCTGCCACTTCTCACCTTATTGGCCCATCTGATCAAGATCCTGTTGTAAGGGAATTGAGGGTTATTGGTGAAAGACCGTAAAGTGGAGTTAAAGATGATCAGATCAGACCTGATCTCTTTGAACGGTCAAGCAGACTCAGTGGGCTAATGGCTTACTTCTGCTCCAATGTCTCTGGTCTTTGGTCTTATTAGAACATGCGGGAAAGTCAGATAGAATAAGAAAGTCTGTGCTGATCCTTCATATCAGCCAATTTTGACTTTGCCACTCTTGAATGTTATTTCTTATTCTTGCTTGTACATTTCTAATAACAATCATAGGTAATTCTCAGGGACTTCATAAATTCCAGTACATCTCCAGACTTTTGTATACTAAATTTTCGCTAGATTTGTTGAGTACAGATTTGTGGTGCATTGGCTTTCCTAATATTTCATCACTCAGGATAAAAATGTGATCAGTGGTCATCATCTGGGCATGTATCTGAATGATCTTTACGGATTTCCACTATGTTTTTAGTTTCTGATTTCTTTTTAACACTCTCCCATATCGTGATGGTATGTAGTAGGAATTTAATTTATTAGGAGTCTTTGCGATCTTAAATGTCTTCCTTTTGTTAGAATATTGGTACCACATGCTTTGTCTTCACACCCTTGGCATTTTTTTTTAATCTCTCATCATAACACAAGACGAGAAGCTCATTTTCAGGATCTGGATCCCATAAATACTTAGCAAGACCTAGTATCTCATCCAACCCCACAGTTTTACTGAATTTCATTCCTTTTTACTGTTCTGATCTTTTCCAGATTTAGGTTAGTTATCATTCCTGAATTTAAAGCTACTCTTCTGCCTTTGTTCTCTGACTTGCTTTATTCATAAGCCAGTTGAAATGTTGTCTTCATCTCTCTTTTGAGGTGAACATACATATTGTGTAGGCTGTGTTGAAAACCTTATTTCTGCATACACAACCTCTGCATCCCATTGTGTATTTTTTGTCACACTTTTGTGCCAGTTTTTTTCCATTTTCAATTAGATTTGCTTGGATTTGGAATGGCTCAGTAAAGACACAGTGGGCCAAATGGCTTCCTTCTCTGCCATAAAAATTTGATTCTGAGTTTACACTGACTTTTAGCCTCAGGCACAGTATAATTGAATCCTCCTGTAAATTAATTTTGGAATTCCAAGCTCCTTACTGTGCTCTACAAATGATGTTTTCTTACGAAACTAACTCTGCTTCTTAAATTGCAGAAGTATAGTTACTTAGCTATAGAGTAATATTAAATAAAACTTGAAATTAAGGTAATATTTTATAACTTACTGAGGGCTATGTCATATATGTCTGATGTCATCATACCCCAGCTGCTAATTCTGTCATGCTTGAATTTCACACTTGATTTTGATTCCCTGTATAAAAATCGAAGGGTTATTGAATATCCAGTGTTTTGGACAGTGATGAATTAGAACTGAGCCCTCAGTTCCCTTCTCTAACTGTGTATAATCAGTATTTGTGTGTAGTCATTTTTAAAAAATCTCAAACTAGCAGCAAACTTTTGTAGGTTTAAATAAAGTGGATTATTCATGCACGCATCGACTCTTAAACACTGAGTCCATCACTCAGCAATCCTACATGTGCTCAAAACAAGTACAGTTAGAGGGTATTTCCAAAACCGAATAATACATTTGTACAACTTGTAAACAAAAGATCAAGACATATGAAAGAGCAGTTGTGGACCTGTTGAAGAAAGCATTTTCAATTTGGGTCAGTCTGGGTGGTTTCATATAAAGAGTCCTATGTCAGAATAATTGCTGAAAAAACTAAGCAGGCCTGGCAGCATCTGTGGAGGGAAAGTAGAGTTAATGTTTTGGGTTTAAATCCAATTTCTATGCAGATGATTTTGGAATAAGAACCAGGCTAGGAGATTTTTAAGATACAGCACGTTGAAAAAGGTGTGTGTCTAATGCCTTTTTCTGCTGCTGATGTCCTGCATCTGTGGTTCTACATAGACTAACAAATTTCTATTTAGCTCTTGAAATAAAAGAATTTGTGATCTGAATCCATATTTTGTCATGTCAACTGCTATTACCCACTTAAAATGGTTGAAGTCTGGAACCATTGCTATCTGAGTACGGCTTTTTGTACCTGCTTGTGATTTACTGCAGTTTTCTGCATTGGTTTCTGCAGTTCTGTTTTGCTAAGAATCAATCTTGGAAATTGTGTGTCTGGGAATCTAATTTTGAGCTTCAGGTAAATTGCAGTTTCATCTTGCCTTGACCATTCATGGAGCTGGACCCCACCAATAGTTTTTAATCAAAACTTTTTACAAAAACAAAGAAGTAACAGGAGTTGACCACTGAGCCCCTCGAGCATACTCTGCCAGTTCATGGCTGATCTGAACTTTACACAAGCATGAAGAAGAAATTGCAGAAGTCACTTGTGTCTGAGTCCATTTTCAAATAAAAAGCTCCTTTAGAAAATCGTAAATTGAATGCAGTCCATATTTAAAGCTATGAATAAGTCAGCTCTTCACTTGGTAGGGAGGAGCAGTGCTCTGAATGAATAGCAGTATTTTTATATTCTCAATTGCAAAGTCAAAAGTATACATATATTCATAATTCTGTCTTGTCGTCATTTTATCCTGGCTTCCCTCCAATACTTTGTCAATAATTTTATTCATGTCTCTTCTGTAGCTCTTTTTCACACACCTATTGGAAAACCTAGCCTTGCTCAGATGAAACTTGTCCAGTCCATACAGGCTGCTTCATCCAGAACTGAATCTAATGCCCCAGGAATCTGAACTATTTGTATTTCAATTATGGTGCTCCTCTTATTGGTAGAACAAATAATGCGTGACATCAGGAGTACTTGTAGCCATCATCCCATAGGTTTATATCAAAGTGCAAAGAGAACAAAGGAAACCTACACATTTGAAAGTTGTGTGAACCATCTTATGAAAGCAGATGCCAAACGTGAGAGGGTTGCTTACTTTTACTAATTGGCGAATTCTTATACTTGGTTTCTTTTATTTGAAATGTTTATTTGGTTGTGCAATGGCATGAATCAGTTCCTTAAACACGCCTTCTGCATTTCCTTTAGGTCGCATCCCAGACAGCCTGAAAAATTGTATTAATAAAGATTATCTGACTGCAGCTACTCACTGGGCTGGAATGGACCCTACAGTAGTTCACCCAGAGCTAAATGGTGCTGCCTATAGGTAAGTACCGTAGGGAAGCCAAGGTCTTAGTTGATGAAGGTGACATTTACCTGTAACTGTTAGTGCAGGGGCTGTAATGCTGAGTTCAAATCCAGCCATGGCAAGCTGTGAAATTGAATTCAGTGACTGATTTGGTGCGTGGGCCAGTGTTTATAAAGTTGCCAGAAGTACATAAACCCAGACTGCTTGAGATTCCACCCATTACAAAGTAAACAACAACAAGGGGAAGATCTGGGAATAGGGACTCTATAGATCAGGGATTCTTCATTCCCTGCCTCTGATGTGGCCTCCCTTAAGTAAGATGAGGCCAACTGGGTTTCACATTGAAGACACTTTACACAACAGCTTTTGGATAAAACAATGCCTGCAATATTAAATCAAGACTTGTTACTTTTTTTATTTATTGAGAAATTTACATTAAAGACCAAGACTAGTTATAAAAATAGCACTGCGACTAAAAGGAACATAAAATCAATAATACCTCATATGTATAGATCTTAACATCAAAATTGACCATAATGTATTACTAATGCTGTTCTTTAACTGTACCTCCCATATGCAGCAGTTCATTAAACTGTTTTTAGCTGAATTATATTCTTATTGTTTGGGTGACAATCATAGTTTGTTCTTAGATTACCTAAAACGGTCTGCAGTCTGTATGGGGAATGGTTTTCCCCCCAATAATATTAGGAAGGGAATTTATGATTCAGGAACATTTGTCAGGTTGAAATCATCATGAAGGGAAACCAGATGTTGATTGTTGCTTTTGGTGTTGAGACCGCAGGGACTGCCATTGTAATGTTAATGAATTACTGCTGAAGTAGCTTTTGTGAGCTGCTGCTATTTTGTCCCATACAGCAACAATACAGTACAGGTACACAACCCTTTATCCGAAATCCAAAGGTTTTCTTGTTAAGTTTTTTTCTCACTCTCAAGGTTGTTTGGCGTGCAAATGGTTAACACAACTCCACACCCACTCGATGCATGTTACTCAGATGTGACGTGGAGGGCCGTGAGCCATCACTGGCAGCCCTCAATTCTGAGGAGAAAGTGAGGACTGCAGATGCTGGAGATCAGACGAGAGTGTGATGCTGGAAAAGCGCAGCAGGTCAGGCAGCATCCAAGGAGCAGGAGAATCAACGTTTTGGGCATAAGCCCTTCATCAGGAATGACCTTGACGAAAGGTTTATGCCCAAAACGTCGATTCTCCTGCTCCTCTGATGCTGTCTGCCCCACAGGCTTCAATTCTGTCTCGGGGCCTGGAGTACTCACAGCGAGTCTGCTGTTACGGTAAGGTTTTTTAAAATGTCACCGTTAAACTGTCACTTATTTTAAAATTTGACAAATTCCAAATTCTGAAAATCAGCTGGTCCTGAGCATTTTGGATAAAGGATTGTGTACCTGTACCAAGGTTTAGACACTGGCAGGGGCACCAATCAGGGGAATTGCTGGTCTTGAGCTTCTTGCGTGGTAGATATTCACTTATGCTTTGTAGGTGGCAGTGAAGCTCTGAGAGGTCAGAAGTGAGTTCCACAGAATCCCGACCATGTCGAAGCAGGCCATTCAGCCCGACAAGTCTGCACCAAACCTTCGAAGAACAACCCTTCCAGACCCATCCCCCTACCTTACCTCTGTAAGCCTGCGTATCCCATGGCTAATACAACTAACTTACACATCCTGAAACACTACAGGCAATTTAACATGACTAATCCACCTAATCTGCACATCTTTGGATTGTGGTAGGGAACCAGAGCACCTAGCAGAAACTCAAATAGATGCTGAGAGAACATGCAAAGTACACACAGGCAGCTGTCCGTGAGTGGAATCAAACCTGGGTCCCTGGTGCTGTGAAGCAGCAGTGCTCTAAACACTGAGCCACCATGGCACCTCTAGCTATTTATCCTAGAACAGCCAACCTCCATCCTGTTGATGCATCATCAGTGTTGGTATGGCGTATTTAGCCTCTTGGCAGAGTCAGTCCTCAAGATGCCACTATCAAGATTGTGCACAGCCATGAGGTGTTGTAATGGACAGCACCTTCACAGCAGGCTGAGTAGAGTTGGGCTTGGAGAGTGGTTGCTGAAGCCAGGAGGATGGTTTTATTCCAGGGTGATTTCTTAGCATGGGCAAGGGGCAGCTGACAGACTGATTAAGAAGGTAGCCCACCCCAATCCTACCTGTTGTAGTAAACTTCCAGAGGCTTATTGTTCAGAGGCAGATTTGCCTTTTGGGAGGAGTGTTGACCTCTACCTGACCTATTGCTGGTTAAGTGGCAGCAGGTAGATGGTGCTCTAGCCCCTGCTCTCCGTCACCATTTTTCATGAGTACAAACACAGAAACATACTCTCACTATTTCATCATTCATTCACTCACTCTTGTGTGCATGCACACACTGTGTGTAATTATCAGCAAACGTATAATAGAGTTAATACTATTGATTAATGTAGCAGCTGAAATAGTTGGCACAAGCACTGAGAATGCTGGAGAAATTCAACCGATCTAGCAGCATCTGTGGAGGGATAACCAGAGTTAACATTTTAGAGTTCAGTATGACTCTTCAGATTACTCCAGTATTCTGTGTTTGCTTCAGATTTCCAGTTTCTGTGATATTTTGACTTAATGGCAGAGTCCTAACTGGTCATAGGTAAATAGACAGTGATGTTAGTTATGTAATTAATGGCTCCATTCCTCACTTTACTATTGATTGTAAGGAGCTGATCTCGTGATATAAAGAAATTGTCACATTTTCTAAGTAGGCCACTCTGGAGAATTCTACATTTTTATCAAAGCAGCATTGGAACACTTGTCAAAGGGAATGGCTAGCTCTGGCATTTAGGTTTTCAGCACTATAACCAGACTGTTGTCAGGGCTGATAGCCTTCCCTGTGTCTAGTTTATCCAGCCATTTGTTAATGTCACGTGCAATAAATCAAATTTGCTGGATATCCATATTAGAATCATCGGAGTACAGATTTGGCTCCTCAAGCCTGCACTGCCCTTCACTATGGTGACCTTGGGATAAGGTCCACGAGTCATTTTGGACTGAAGATGTTTGTAAGCTGTCTGTCCCTCAAATACTGAGTCTTCACCATTTTAGTAAAATGGAGAAAAGTATGTAACTAGAAGGAACTCTTCTTATTACTTTGTTGACCACCAGAATTGAGAACTGGATGCAGTAAGGCCACATAGAACATAGAAAAATACAGCGCAGTACAGGCCCTTTGGCCCTCGATGTTGCGCAGATCCAAGCCCACCTAACCTACACTAGCCCACTATCCTCCATATGCCTATCCAATGCCCATAAAGAGGGAGAGTCCACCACTACTACTGGCAGGGCATTCCATGAACTCACGACTCGCTGAGTAAAGAATCTACCCCTAACATCTGTCCTATACCTACCACCCCTTAATTTAAAGCTATGCCCCCTCGTAATAAATGGGTACAATACACCGGTGGAGATTAAATGTTATAACTGGTTATCTTGTTCTTGTTTTTGTACTGAGGGTGAGTGTGTGATGGTCTAATGGTGTTATCACTGGGCTGTTAATTTAGAAACCAGCAAATGTTCTGAAACCCGGGTTTGAAAGCCAATGGCAGATGGTGGAATTTGAATTCAAATTTTTTTAAAAAGTCAGATAAACCAATCTGGTTCAGTAATTTATTTCAGGGAAGGAAATTTACCATCCTCGCCTTGTTTGGCGTACGTGTAACTCCAGACATGCAGCAATGTGGTTAACTCTCACTGCGCTCTGAAATGGCCTAGCAAGCCATTCAGTTGTATCAGTTGCTGCAGTCTCAAAGAAATGAAACCGGGTGGATCACTTGGCAGTGGCCTAGGTATCGATAAAGATAACATCTGAAACAGCCCTGTCCACCCTGCAAAGTCCTCCTTCCTAACATCTGGCCCTAGTGAAAATTAGGAGAGCTGTCAGACAGAATGGCTGTTGCTTGACCATTGTCTGTAAAGTATGATTCCATGAGTATGGCCATGTCCCAGACACCACCATCACCAGTCCTGGCTATGTCCTGTCCCACCAGCAGGACAGACTCAGCAGAGGTGGCGGTACTGGTATTGGTATACGTTTGGGAGGAAATTGCCCTCATTGATTCCAGACCCCATGAAGTCTCATGGCTTCAGGCTGGTTACCATTGACCATCTTCCCTGATGAGTTGATATTCCTCCACGTGCTTGGAGGAAGCATTGAGAATGTCAAGGGCGCAAAATATACTTTGGGTGGTAGGTTTGAATATCCACCATCAAGAGTGACCTAGCAGCAACACGACTGATCGAACTGGTGGGATCTTAAAGGACATAGTTGCTAGACCGGGTCTACGGCAGGTGGTGAGGGAAAACATACCTGATCTTATCCTTACCAATGTGCTGGCTGTAGATGCATCTGTCTATGACAGTATTGGTAAGTGTGACCACGTTACAGTCCTTGAGGAGACAAAGTCTCACCTTCACATTGAGAATGCCCTCTATCATGTTGTAAAGCACTATCGCTGCTAAATGGTTCAGACTACAAACAGATCTAGCAACTTAAGGCTTGGCATCCATGAAATGCTGTGGGCCATAACCAGCAACAGAGTTGTACTCCAGCACAATCTATGACCTCATGGCTTAGCATATTCCCCACTCAACCATTACTATCCAGCCAAGGGTTCGACCATTGTTGAATGAAGAGTGCAGGAGGGCATGCCAGGAGCAGCACAAGGCATACCAAAAATTGTCACCCTAGTGAAGCTGCCAAACAGCATAACAAGCAAATGATGGACAGAGCTCGGTCCATCCCACAACCAATGCAACGCATGTAACCTCTGCGATCCTGCCACATCCAATTGTGAATGTTGGTGGACAATTGAACAACTACCAGAGAAAGACTTCACAAATATCCCCATTCTTGATAAGGAAGAGCCCAACATGTCATTGCAAAAGATAGGGTTGAAGCATTTGCAGCAATCTTCAACCAGAAGTACTGAGTAGCTGATCCATTTCTGCCTCCTCAGTGGTCCGCAGATACCAGTCTACAGCCAATTTGATTCATTCCATGTGATATCAAAAAACAGTTGGGAGACACTGAGTATTACAAAACATATGGGCTTGACAACATTCCAGCAACAATACTGAAGATTTGTGCTCCACAACTTGGCACTACCCTAACCACTGTGTTCCAGCACAGTTACAATTCTGCCAATGTGGATATTTGCCTAGCTTTGTGCTGACATGAAAGGTAGGACAAATCCAACCCAGCCAGTTACCGCCCCATCGGTCTTCTCTTGATCACCAGTAAAGAACTGGAAGGTGTCACCTATCAAGTAGCACCTGCAAAGCAATAAAATCCTCAGTGATGCCCAGTTTAGGTTCTGCCAGGGCCATTATTACAGCCTTGGTTCAACCATGGACAAAAGAGCTGAATTTCAGAGGTGAGAGTGACACACGTCAACGTTAAGGTTGCATTCAACTGAGTATGGCATCACAGAGTCCTAGCAAAACTGGAATTAATGGATATCAGAGGACAAACTCTTTGCTGGTTGCAGTTATACCTGGCACATAGGAAGATGGTTGTGGTTGTTGGAGGTCAGTCATCTCAGCTGTAGGACATCTCTTCAGCTGTTCCTCCGGGAACTGTCCTAGGTCCTACCATCTTTGGCTGCTTCATCAATGACCTTCCCCATCTCATAAGATCAGAAGTAGGGATGTTCGCTAATGATTGCACAATGTTCAGCAACATTCACAAATCCTCAGATACTGAAGCATTTCATGTTCAAATGCAATAAAATATGGATAACATCTAAGCTTGGGCTGACAAGTGCCACGCAAATGTTCAGCTCTGGCATCAGGTCCACGCCCTCCAAGAACCCACCCTCATGTCCTGGCACTTTCCCCTGCCACCACAGGAACTGTAAAACCTGCGTCCACACCACCTCCCTCACCTCCATCCAAGGCCCCAAAGCAGCCTTCCACATCCATCAAAGTTTTACCTGCACTTCCACCAATATCATTTATTGTATCCGTTAGTCCCGATGCGGTCTCCTCTACACTGGGGAGACTGGACGCCTCGTAGCAGAGCGCTTTAGGGAACATCTCTGGGACATCCGCACCAATCAACCACAC
>NC_057710.1:25976417-26005445 GCF_004010195.1 Chiloscyllium plagiosum | reverse complement strand
CGCACCTTCATCCCCACCTCCACTCACCTATTGTACTCTATGCTACTTTCTCCCCAACCCCACCCTCCTCACATTTATCTCTCCACCCTGCAGGCACTCTGCCTCTATTCCTGATGAAGGGCTTTTGCCTGAAACGTCGATTTTCCTGCTCCTTGGATGCTGCCTGAACTCCTGTGCTTTTCCAGCACCACTCTAATCCAGAATTTGGTTTCCAGCATCTGCAGTCATTGTTTTTACCTAGTCATCACCAATAAGAGACAAATCTAACCACTGCCCCATGATGTCCAATGGTTTCACCATCACTGAATTCTCCATTCATCAATATCCTGGGGCTACCATTGACCAGAAACTCAACTGGACTCACTGCATAAACACAGTGGATACGAGAGCAGGTCAGAGGATAGGAATACTATGACAAGTTACTCATCACCTGACTCTCCAAAGCCTGTCCACCATCTACAAAGCACAAGCCAGGGGTGTGATGGAATACTCCCCACTTGCCTGGATGGGTGCCGCTCCAACAACCCTCAAGATTGATACCATTCCAAAAATAAAGACTGCTTGATTGAACTACATCCACAAACATCCACTCTCTCTATCTATCAATGCTCACTAGCAGCAGTGTAAATGATGTACAAGATGCACTGCAGAAATTTATCCAAGATCCCTCAGGCAGTGCCTTCCAAACTCAAAACCATTTCCATCTAGAAGGACAAGGACAAGGGCAAGAGATACATGGGAACACCACAACCTTCAAGTTACCCTCGAGCCACTCACCATCCTGACTTGGATATATATCACTGTTCCTTTACTGTTGCTGAGTCAGAATCCTGGAATCCCCTCCCTAACTGCATTGTGGGTGAACCCGCAGCAGGTGACTGTTGTGGTTCAAGAAGGCAGATCAACCTCACCTTCTCAAGGGCACCTAGGGATGGGTAATAAATGCTCAATAAACCATCATGCCGACATCCACAAATGAATTTAAAAAAAAACTGAGTTATAGAGATGTACAGCATGGAAACGGACCCTTCGGTCCAACTTGTCCATGCCGACCAGATATCCCAACCCAATCTAGTCCCATCTGCCAGTTCCTGGCCCATATCCTCCAAACCCTTTCTATTCATATACCCATCCAAATGCCTCTTAAATATTGCAATTGTACCAGCCTCCACCACATCTTCTGGCAGGTCATTCCATACACGTACCATTCCCTGTGTGAAAAAGTTGCCCCTTAGGCCTCTCTTATATCTTTCCCCTCTCACCCTAAACCTATGCCCTCTAGTTCTGGACTCCCCGACCCCAGGGAAAAGACTTTGTCTATTTATCCTATCCGTGCCCCTCATAATTTTGTAAACCTCTATAAGGTCACCCCTCAGACTCCGACGCTCCAGGGAAAGCAGCCCCAGACTGTTCAGCCTCTCCCGACAGCTCAAATCCTCCAACCCTGGCAACATCCTTGTAAATCTCTCTGAATCCTTTCAAGTTTCACAACATCATTCTAATAGGAAGGAGACCAGAATTGCACGCAATATTCTAACAGTGGCCTAACCAGTGACCTGTTTACAAATCTTTGGATCTCTATTACATGATCAGGCGAGAAGAAGTTGTGTTGAATTAAAATTAGTTTAAAATGACAAACCAGTTCTCCAGTTCTACGTTACGGTCATTGAAGTACAGATACATTTCTTTAAGTAATTCATTGAGGACCTCAAATCACCTCAGGATCACCTGAGGAATAGTGCTATGTTGATACTTTCATCCTGCATCTTTCCAGGATGAATTGAATTGAGTGTCTAAGTGACCTTGATCACTTGGCCTGGTTGTGGTCGCCACTTCTATCGTTGGGTAGATCATAAGCATTTTCCAAGCTTCGTACAAATGTTCACACTTACTTTTTCCAGAGTTTTGAGCTCTCTGATATTATTGTCATGCAATTCGGAATGAGGGCAGAAGATGAATCTCAGTGCATAGTTGAATAATGTTTCAATCTGGGCAGATGGTGTGAAATCAGAAAGAATAGATGACAAGTGTA
Organism: Chiloscyllium plagiosum; assembly: GCF_004010195.1. Lineage (NCBI taxonomy): Eukaryota > Metazoa > Chordata > Chondrichthyes > Orectolobiformes > Hemiscylliidae > Chiloscyllium > Chiloscyllium plagiosum. Next base: position 26,003,413 of record NC_057710.1, on the reverse strand, counting down.
TGATGGAGGCTAGATGTAAAAAGCATTGTGTATCTGACCACAAACTTCAGCCATTTCATATATCAAATTACTACAACAGAAATGCTGGTCTGTGTTCCAAAACAAAATACTGTATATGCTGGAAATCTGTAAGCATTCAGCTGGTCCAGTGTCATCTGGTAAATCCGAAATAAAGTTCATGTTTCAAGCTGATGTCCTTTCATCAGAATTGGGAAAGGTTGGGGATGTGAGAGGGTTTTTTTTTCTAAGTTCAGAGACCTGGACCATGGTGGTCAGATCATTAAGGGAAGCTTGGTGATAGGATGAATGATGGAAGGGATTAAATTCCAAGATGGTGCAAGGCAAAAGGCTGAAAGGAAATAAATGATGAATTGGAGTGAATGTGAATACGACAATCTTTACCTAGGAAAAATGTAAATATGAGGAGTTGACATCAAGGAGACCTAGTAGAACTGGAGTCCATGAGAATCTGAAGGCAAATTCTCTACTGGCTGGAGTCCTAACTAGCGTAAAACAAGATGGCTGTGGTACTTGCAGGCTGATCACCTTAGTCCCAGGGTACCTCTGCAAGAGTTTCACAGTAATGTCATCATCCCTACCATCTGAAACTGCTTCATCAGTTGCCTTATTTCAGTCATAATGTCAGAAGTGGAATGATGATTGACTCCTAAGGTACTGAAGCAATCCATGTCAGTGTGGAGTAAGACCTGGACTAAATCCAGGATGAAGATTAGCAAGTAACGTTTGTGCCATATGAGAGGCAGTTAATGGTCATCTCCAATGAGAGAATCTGACTGTTGACTTTCAATGACATTACCATCACTAAGATCCCAACTGTCAATATCCTGGGAGTTATAATTAATCAGAAACTGAACTGGACCAGACACACACATTATTGTGGCTGTAGGACGTCAGAGGCTAGGAATTCTGCAGTGAGTGACTCACCTAACAATTCCCAAAAGGCCTGTCCAAACACCTCCCAGGTACTTGGAGACAGTAAGGACTACAGATACTGGAAGCCAGAGTCAATAGATGTGAAGCTGGAAAAGCACAGCAGGTCAGACAACATCCTGCTATGCTTGAATAGCTTCATATCTATTGATCTCCCAGATACTGTTAAGTGCAATTTAAAGCTCTCTACTTGCTTGAATGGGTGTAGTTCCAACAGCAAAAAACAGTCCACTTGATTGGCACTCCATTCGCTGTCTTCAACATTTACTATTCAAATACAATTGCAGCAGTAGTTACTATCTACAAGATGTACAGCACCTTTCAAACCTGTGACCTATATTACCTAGAAGGACAAGGACAGCAAATGTATTGGGGAGATAACATCTGTGAGTGACTTGGAAACAGATCATTATTCCTTCAACATCTGAACAAGGCAGAGATAGAGGTGTGACAATGTTTGACCTGAAGGCAATAGTGCCATGAAAACTTACGATTCCTTTAAATTTCTGTGCAATCTCTAATTTTTTTTTATAAATTGCATCAATTGTAAGGAGATCAAGGAAATTTATTTTGGATAATAAATACTATTCCAAATCATGTTGCGGCCCTTGACCTAGAAGCAGCACAAGGAAGGATATTAAGACCTGCCAGATGTAAAGGAGAACTGCAGCAGAGTGGTGAACCGATGAAGGATAGTTTACCAGGAACCATGTATGTTGTTCATCATTTATATAAACTATTTGGATGAGAACTTGGAGCATAGTTACTAAGTTTGCAGATGACACCAAAATCAGTGGCAGAATAGACAGTGAAGAAGGTCATGTATGGAATGAGCTGCCAGAGGAAGTGGTAGAGGTAAAAACAATGACTGCAGATGCTGGAAACCAGATTTTGGATTAGTGGTGCTGGAAGAGCACAGCAGTTCAGGCAGCATCCAAGGAGCTTCGCTTGTAGAGAGAGGGGGAAAACTTCTTCAAGGCAGGCATCCTTGCAAGAGGATTTGCAGTATGGTTAAAATCAACGAGGTAAAGGAAGTGATAGAGATGGGTCCCATTATAACATTTAAAAGACATTGGGACAGATATATAATAGCAAAGGTTTTGAGGGATATAGGCCAATGCAGGCAAATGGGACTAGTTCAGTTTAGGAAACCTGGTCAGCAGAGACAAGTTGGGCTGAAGGGCCTATTTTTTTTTAGATTAGATTAGATTACTTACAGTGTGGAAACAGGCCCTTCGGCCCAACAAGTCCACACCGACCCGCCGAAGCGCAACCCACCCATACCCCTACATTTACCCCTTATTACCTAACACTACGGGCAATTTAGCATGGCCAATTCACCTAACCTGCACATCTTTGGACTGTGGGAGGAAACCGGAGCACCCGGAGGAAACCCACGCAGACACGGGGAGAACGTGCAAACTCCACACAGTCAGTCGCCTGAGTCGGGAATTGAACGCGGGTCTCTGGCGCTGTGAGGCAGCAGTGCTAGCCACCGTGCCGCCCACCGTGCCGCTTTCTGTGCTGTATAACTCAATGACTCTACATGCAACATATTTAAACAGGACACAAAAGCCAAAGTCAAGTTTAGAGCAGAGATTATACATTGAAAATTTTATTTCTGTAAGTTTTGTTTGATCCAGCCAGACTATTTTAATGGTTCTGCTTAGAGATAGGTTCTCCAGAGAGTCCTTTAACCAATGCCAGCAAGATTGTGAACACAGCTAAGTAAGTTTTTTTAGGTAGGTGCCTTTCAGGTGGCAACTATCGCTGTGTGGCTCATGGAATGCAGCAGTTTGAACGTGGCTTGTGGGCTGGATAATTTGAGTGGGAAAGTCAACTAGAGAACATTGGACTGCACATGGTGTCACATATTGGCAGAGGGTGATGTGATTGCTCGTTTTTGTTCAGATTCTATTTAAGTGAATTTTTCTTTTAAATTTGAGGTATCATGAGGGATTCTATGAATTGCTTGTTAGTTATATGTTAGATAGTAAGATTGTAAGATAGAAAAGCAGAATTTGTCCCAGGGAATCAGCTCCACCATTCGGTCATGGCTGATATGTTTACCAAGATGACGGTGGAGTAGCAGGACTGCATGTAGGTTCTTGCCCAAGGCTCATCCACTCCCATCTATTTTCTCTTTTTATCTCCTTTTTACTTCTCTTTTTTTGTTCGTTTTTTTTCTTTTCTTTGGCAAGTTAGTCAGCAGCATTGGTGCGGCAGCTAGTGAGGGCATTGTGCAGAGAGGTCACAGCCTTCAGGCAATCAGAGGTGGCAACGGTGGCAGACATGACTCCTCACAGTAACTGATGGCAGCAACAGCAAGTAGGTCTTCCTAGCGATCGGGGGTTGTGGTGGCAGCAATGGACCCTTAAAGCTGGCGGTGCAGCAAGGCAACATCCGTGGCTGGAGTGGGATTCTTGATGCAGTGGCAGCCTGGCAGCAGAACCAGGGACTCCTAGTGCTGATGAGGTGGCGGCTACAGCAGCAGCAGTGGTATACCTCAAGAGGTGACTCCTGGGGTCATCAAGGCAGCAGTGGAACCAGGCACTCGTGGTTGTGGTCACGGGAGGCCGGAGTGGGTATTCCTAATTATCAGTGAAGTGGCAATGGCAGGAGACCAGAATTGCATGCAATATTCCAACAGTGGCCTAACCAATGTCCTGTACTGCCACAACATGACCAATTATTTCTTCATTTGGGATTCAATCCGTAAATTTAGTTATTTTGGTTTATGTTTACCACCGGGATCTTGACAGTTAATGATCTCAAATTATTGAACTTATTGTTGGGCCTGGAGAACTATAAAGTTTATTATCTGAAGATGAGGTGCTGTTGCTGAACATCATTTTCATAATTTGACACTCAAATAAGAAGTAGAGTCACAGAGCTATACAGCGTGGAATTAGGCTCTTCAATCCAATGCATCCATGCCGACCAGATATCCTAAACTGAACTAGTCCCATTTCCCAGAATTTGGCCCATATTCCTCTAAACCCTTCCTATTCATATACCCTTCCAAATGCCTTTTAAATGTTGTAATTGTACCAGCCTCCACCACTTCCTCTGGCAGCTCATTCCATACACACACCACTCTACTGTGTAAAATAAGTAGCCTCTCTGGTCCTTTTTAAATCTTTCCCTTCTCACCTTAAACCTGCTAGGTCCTCTAGTTTTGGACTCCCACACTCTAGGAAAAACACCTTGGTTATTCTCCCTATTCATGCTCATCATGATTTTGACTAGGAGAGAAGACGAAGTAACAAGAGGAAATTGTTACTGTTGGGGCACCAACCTGTGTACTTTGTGTAATTTTTGAAAACGACTGCAATTTAACCCACGGTTTATTTCTCTTTCCCATAGGTATCCACCAGGCGTTGTTGGGGTGGCTCCCAGTGGACTTCCACCAACAGTAGAAGGAATAGTTCCGAGTGCTGTGCCGTTGTCACATAGCCTCTCTACAGTACCCCACCCACCACACGCCCCTTCCCCAGGGCAAACAGTCAAACCGGAGTCTGACAGAGATCACACAGGTGACCAATTGTAGCCAGATGGACCGCATTCCGAACCTTAAGGTCTTCACCATCCCAGAAGCTCAGAGAAGACCTGTATTAGAATGATGGTGAACAATGGACTATGGAAATAACTGAGCTTAGAAACTGGTCCAACTTCAATTAAAGATGTGGGAGAGAAGAAGAAATTTGGTAAATTTGTTCCTCCATTAAATTGTAGCTTGTCCCTATCCAGTGGACTGATTAACTGTTTCTGTGTCTTATGGGTTCCCTGTGAGCAAGAAAAGTTCTAGTAGTTTATTATATCATGAATGTACTATGTCTGTGTACAGTTTTAGAACTTAAGGGTTTGTTCGCTTAGCTGTGAAACAGAAACCAAGAAAGATTCAGTAAAACTGATTTTTTGAAAAGAAAACAATCTTTCTTTTATATACATTAAATCCACGCCCAAAAAGAGGCTGTTTTCAGACGTCTCAGGAAAACAAAGGTAAATTCCCACCTATTTTGTGTTTATATGCCATGCAGTGCATTGTTTTGTAACTGCTTTTTATTTTAGTATCAGCTAGTAAGATCAACACTCTCTTCTAGATTCACTGTTTTATTTTCAGCATGAATTCCCATTATTTTTCTGGGGGCTGAGGAGAACGTTGCAAAGAGATTTTGAAAACATCATTTCATCTGGAGCAGCACTGTGCTTACTGTCATCAGTTTAAATGTATATCATTGGTGGTATGCGTACCAGCACTAGACTACTGGAAAAGTAGCAGCATTTTTTTGCCTACATCGATTCCTGTCAATGTGGTAGGCTAGCAATATTTTTGTTGAAATAATCATGTTTTGTGACTGTAACCATTTGTATGAATTATTTTAAAGAAATAAAACAAAAAGACAGGAAATGCTGTGTGGCATGTGTTTCATGCTGTTTTTGCTTTTTCCAAATTGTATTTAAAATAATTTGAATAAATATTCCTTGGTTTACTTAAGATTGAATAAAATCTATAGGATTTCTTTGCAACTATAACTTGCATTTATATAATGCCTTAATACTTTAAAAGTAAAAGGGTAGTGATGGTGGGAGATTTCAACTCCCTCAGCATTAACTGGGGTAATCATAGTGTGAAAGGTTTAGAGAGTGTGGAGTTCTTAATGAGTTGTTTTTTAAACCAGTATGTAGAAGACCCTAAAACAGAGGGGATGGTCCTAGGATTAATTTTAGATAATGAAGCCAGGCAAGTGGTTGAAGTATCCATGGGGGAGCAATTTGCAGACAGTAGTTGTAACTCCCCTAGATTAAAGATTGTTACGGAAAAGGACAGAGACGTGCCTGAAATCAAAGTTCCAAGCTGGAAGATTTTGAAAAGATCAAATATGATTTGACCAGAGTGGACTTGGAGCATATACCTTTAGGAAGGCCTTAAGAAGGCATATGGTGTGTTGCCATTTATTGGTAGGGGGATTGCGTTTCGGAGCCACAAGGTCATGCTTCAGCTGTACAAGACACTGGGAAAGGCCACACCTGGAGTATTGCATACAGATCTGGCCACTGCATTATAGGAAGGATATGGAAGGTTTGGAAAGGATTCAGAGGAGATTTACTAGGATGTTGCCTGGTATGGAGGGAAGGTCTTACAAGGGGAAAAGCTGAGGGAACTGAGGCTGTTTTCGTTTGAGAGGAGAAGGTTGAGAGATGACTTAATTGAGATGTATAAGATAATCAGAGTGTTAGATAGGGTGGACAATGAGAGCCTTTTTCCTCAGATGCTGAAGGCCAGCACAAAGGGACATAGCTTTAAATTGAGGGGTGATAAATTTAAGACAGACATCAGGGGTAGATTCTTTACTCAGAGTAGTAGGGGCATGGAACTCAATGCCTGCAACAGTAGTAGACTTGCCAACATTAAGGGCACTTAAATGGGCATTGGGCATTCTTATGGATAATAATGAAAAGGTGTGGGTTAGATGGGCATCAGATTAATTTCTCAGGTTGTGCAACATCGAGGACTGAAGGGCCTGTACTGCGCTGTAACATTCTATGTTCTATGTAAATGTGTCATAGCAGCGAGATGCATCCAAGAAGGAAGTATGGAGAATATGAGGCCAGCACATTCCAAAAAAGATAATGGGTGGGGCCAATGTACCTAGCGAACCCTGGATGTGAAGGGATGTGTAGGATTGGGTAAAGAGAAAAAGAGAGGCTTATGGCAGATACCAAGGGCTCAAAACAGCAGAAGCCCGAGAGGAATACAAAATATGTAAGAGAAAACTTAAAAAGGAAATTGGGAGAACAAAAAGGAACATGAAAGGATGATGGTAGGTAAACAAAATCCGACGTCATTTAACAAGTAAATTAAGGGCAAAGAGGTAACTAGGTTAAGAATAGGTCTCATTAAGGACCACAGTAATAATTTATGCATGGAGCCGGAGGATGTAGGTAGGGTTACTTTGTGACTCTTAGACACAATGTGGCTACAGAAGTCAGGGAGAAGGACTGTAAAGGACAGCTTGTTCTGGTAAAATGTGTGTTTCATTAACGCAAATTGGCTATAATGCGTTTGACAAACACTGTTTAGATAACACAGACTTTCTTCTGAACGGGTATAGTGATTTCCCATAGTGCGATTTTTGTCTAACATGAGATTGCAGAGGAACGTGACTGTTTTGTTACGCCAGAACACTCTGTAATTAAGGAAATTAGCGTAGAGAGGAGGTTCTGAGTGGTCTGGCAGGCTTAAAAGGATATAAATCTCCAGGACCAATGTGGTATTGTTTATCAAGAAGGGAGCAAGAAATAAACTAGGGAACTACAAGCTATGTCAGTCTCCCTTTAGTGGTAGAGAAATTATTGGAGGCAATTCTGATGGACAGAATTAATCTGCATTTGAAGAGGCAAGGATTAATCAAGAATAGCATGGTTTTAAGTGAAGGTCATGTCTGACCAACTTGATTGAATTTTTCAAAGAACTGACCACGTGTGTAGATAAGAGCAATGCATTTAACATGATCAACTTAGACGTCAGCAAGATGTTTGATAGTCTCCCATGTGGGATCTTGATAGTGAAGGTACAAGCCCAAAAGTTGGTAAATTGGAATCAGAATTGACTAAGTGGCAGCAATCAGAAGGTGATGGTTGAGGGGTTTTTATTTTGTATTGAAAGTTTGAGTCTAATGGAGTTCAGTATCAGGCCACTTGTTTTTGATGTGTATAGGTAATTATTTAGACTTCAATGTAGTGGGGTTGATCAAGTTTGTGAATAAATATGAAAATTGATTAGATGGTAAGTAGTGAGAAGGGTATCTTTAGATTACAGAACGGGTTGATAAGTGGCAAATGGAATTCAATCCAGATAAATGTGAGGTGATGCACTTGAGTAGGACAAAAAAGATAAAGAAAAACGTTATGAATGATAGTACCCCAGGGAGTACTGAGATCCGAGGGACCTTAGAATGCATGTAAATTGATCCCTTATGGTGGTTGGGCAGGTAGCCTTTATTAGCCGAGCAGAGAGATCGTGCTGGAACGGGATAGACATTGGTTAGGTCACAGCTGAAGTATTGCATGCAGTTCTGGAATCCACATTTCAGCATTGATGTGATAACACTGGAAATGGTACAGAAGAGATTTATGAAGAAGGATTGGATAGATTTGGGGTTGTTTCTTTTGGAGCAGAAGAGATTGAGGATAGAGATGATTGAGATATATGACAGAAAGAGACCTTTTCCTTGGTGGAGTGCTCAATAACCAGGGTACATAGGGTTTAAGGCAGGAGAAGGAGATTTAAAGGGAATGTGAATAAACCATTTTTCTTCCAGAGGGTGGTGCGAATCTGCAATTTCATACTTGCAAGAGTGGTAGAACCAGATACCCTCAGCCTTTAGGGAGTATTTAGATGGGCATTTGCTATGCCAAGCCATAAATGCTGGAAACTGGGATTAGAATAATTAGGTGCTTGTTTTTACATGGCATAAACATGATGGGGCAATGAGCCATTTTGTGTGCTGTAGACCTCCATGATTCTATGTAGAAATGTGCGAGAATGTACTTCAAGGAGAGGTCAGGAAAAAATACAGATGGCAAATTGGGTAATTTTCTACATCTTGAAATGAATTCCACTTCAAAACTATACATAAAGAATTTTTTTAGGCTTTTGTTCGAAATCCATTCCGTTCTTCCAAGGATCCCACATTCTCTATTCCTCAAATGTTGAAAAATATCCATTGTGTTGCATATATCCAAAGTGTATTAATGATCCTGTCTTTGAATGTCCAATCTGCAAACATTTGCGTTGTGGAAGGTCATTGACCTAAAGTATGAACTCTGTTCCTCCTTTTGTGGATGCTGCCTAATCTGCGGAGTCTTTCCATAATTATGGTTTAATTACAAAATTTCACTCAATTACAAAACTCTTGACAATGCTCTTGTAAGCTTTCCCATTCTAAATTTACAATGTCCCTATTTGGAAACTGTCCAGAATCATAGAGTTATTTAGCTCTGAAGGAGGCCATGCAGCCTATTGTGTCTGACAGATCCTTCAAAGAGATATTGAATTGATCCTGCTCATCTGCTTTTTTTTATGAATCAATAAATGTTACTTACTAAATTTCTTTGGATAATTCTTGTTGAATCTGTTTCTCTTCTCTGTTTTTAAGCATGTATTCTAGATCATAAAACTGTATAATCTTTATTTTCCTTATATTGCCTTTTTGTTCTTGCCAAAATTATCTACTTCACATCCCTTGGAGTTGAATTTCATCTGTCCATTTCACCAGTCTATGTACTCCTGTTCACTACATTGTCTATGTGAACTTGTCATAATGCATTATCTCCGTTCAGTCATTGGTGACTCTGTTTAGCTGCCACTCCTTAGCCTTAGAATAACTCCTGTATTCATCGAAGGAGATTATTTACATCTATCAAATCTATCCTTGAACTCTGAAAGAATCTATAAATATTCACAATTCCTTGCATTGACCTCCGCTCTGCAAATTAAAAAAAACCTTTTGCAACTTTTGCAACAAAAATCTTTTGTGGGCGGCACGGTGGCACAGTGGTTAGCACTGCTGTCTCACAGCGCCAGAGACCCAGGTTCAATTCCCGACTCAGGCGACTGACTGTGTGGAGTTTGCACATTCTCCCCGTGTCTGCGTGGGTTTCCTCCGGGTGCTCCGGTTTCCTCCCACAGTCACAAAGATGTGCGGGTCAGGTGAATTGGCCATGCTAAAGTACCCGTAGTGTTAGGTTAAAGGTAAATGTAGGGGTATGGGTGGGTTGCGCTTCGGCGGGTCGGTGTGGGCTTATTGGGCCGAAGGGCCTGTTTCCACACTGTAAGTAATCTAAAAAAAAACTTATTTCTTTCTTCAGCTCTGACAAAATTTTTGACAACATTCAAGAACTGTTCCTCTCCCCTCTGGTTCATCTACCAATTAGGATCCTATATTATAAGTACTGACCATTCTGCCAGTGAAAATAGTTTATCCCTAAACCTGTAGCAAAAACCTCTCATTCTAACTTTACTTCTCTGTCTTCTAATTGTCATAGGCTTTGGTTAGCAATTAATAGTGTTGAAAGTTCAAAATAATAACCATATATAACATTTAAAATAGAAACTGAATTTCACCTGTGTACTGTGATGTAATTACTCTTTTTAAATAGCTTCATCAGATGAACAACATAAATTTCATTTACATAATGCTTTTAACTAGGGCACGGGGAGGGGACGACTCAAGAGTGTTTCACTGAGGTGGAGTCAAGTTAGAAAATTACATTAAGCCCCAAAGAAAGAATGTTTTTGGGATGGGAGACTTAAGCCTTGGACACATAAATAAGTTTTAAGGAGGTCTCTGGGTGGAGTGTGGAAGAGAAAAAACAGAAAAATGGAGGAGTTAAAAGATGGAATTCCAGACCTTGGGACATAAATGGCTGAAGGCACAGCTGTTAATAGTGGTGAAGAGAAGGGGATCAGTAAAAGATGAGAATTGAAAAAAATCCAAAGGTTTTGAGGATTTCTGGGCTGGAGGAGATTAGAAAGACCATGGAGGCAATTTAATAAGAATTCTAAAATGGAATTGTTTGGGGATGGGAAGCCAATGTAGACTAGCAAGCACAAGTTCAACAGTTACGACAACTTTGAGAGGGTTGGAATATCAGCAGCAGTGGGTTATGTAGACTCAAGGTTATTAGGAGCAGATTGACATTGAAAAGTGTGGTGCTGGAAAATCACAGCAGGTCAGGCTGCATCCGACGAACAGGAGAGTTGACATTTCAGGCATAAACCCTTCATCAGGAATGTGAGAGGAAAGGGGGCTGAGAGATAAATAGGACATGGGCGAGGGGGGAAGATAGCTTGAAAAGTGATAGGTAGATGCAGGTGGAGGGTGATAGTGATAGGTCAGAGCAGAGGGTGGAGGGGATAGGTGGGAAAGAAGGTGGACAGGTAGGACAGTTCAAGAGGGCGGTGCCGAGTTGGAGGGTTGGATCTGGGATGGCGGGGTCGGGGGGGGGGGGCAGATGAGGAAACTGCTAAAATCAACATTGATGTTATGTGGTTGGAAGATCCCAAGGCGGCAGATGAGGCATTCTGTGCTTTTCTAGCACCACACTTTCCAACTCTGATTTCCAGCATCTGCAGTCCTCACTTTATCCTGGGAGTAGATTGGCCTTGAGTTCAGTACTACAGAAGATTAATGCGTTAAAATATTGTCTATAAAGCATAGTTCTGCCCATATTAACCTTGTTTCATTTGGAGATCCAAATTTTAGAGTGATGCTTTTTATGTTGGTATAGGTAAGTCCTGTGTCTGTATTTTATATTGTCTGCAAGCCTTGAATATCCAGAATAATTACTAACCCTTAGATGCCTTGAGAGCAAATCGCCTACTCTCTTACACCCCTATCCTTCCTGCAATGTTACAATCACATGATTTCTGGCCAGTCCATCATTTATTTTACCAAATAGTTCTCTGCCAGAGAATTTGATGTTAGCTGAACCAACAATCAAACATTCAGTGATTATACTTTATACATATGTGTATAGGATTAGCTCTTTAATTGATTTAAACTAAAGATAACATCAGCTCAGCTACCTTGACCAGGGTTTAAAATTGACTTTCAAACTATTCCAGGTGGGACAATGAAATGCATCAAAGTGTACTTTTGTAGAGCTTGAAATTGATTTATTCTGTATGTGTCAAAGGCAGAGTGAATATGAGATTAAGTGTACATGGGACATTTTGAATTTGGATGATAATGCAAACAAGCAAAATTGACTCAGTCCCCTGCATATGAATCCAAATTTTCATTGTGTGCTGACAATTCCCTATCATGGTATGGTACGTGAACATCACTAACAATGCAGCATTTGTTGCCCTTGAGCTGATTGGTTTCTCAAGCAAATTAAGAAGACAGTTAAGAGTCAACCACAATGCTGTAGGTCTGAAGTCACATAGAGACCAGGCAAAGATGGCAAGTTTCCTTCCTGATAGACATTATTGAACTAGGTTGATTTTTACAGCCCGCATTTTTACTTCCTAATTTTCTTGAATTCAAGTTTCCCTATCTGCCATGACCGGATTTACCAAATCCCTGGTAAGTTAGAGCCTGGTATTCTGGATTACTGGTCCAGCAACATTACTATTGACCACTGCCTTCTTTCTGTGTAAAGTAAAAATGTTCCCTCACATCTATTTGGAGCTTGTCATGACCCTTTGTTTTTAGATATTGTTGCTTTTACATATTTGAAAATGATGTTTTTGCGTTTGCATTCATGCGCTAATATTCTGCACCATTTTGACTCCGTCACACTGCACAATAATGCCACTAAAACCTCTACAAGCTGGAGTTCAAATATGAGTTGCAACCATAAGTTACAATTATGAACCAAATGCAAAGCAAACATCTATCAGGCAGGGGTAAAGAGGCATGGGGTCTCAATTCTGGGATTCCCAACTCCTATTTCTAGCTTCTGTTAGTTTAGAAGGTGTGAAATTTGGGCAAGGACTGTAGTTCAGCACTCTTGCAATCTGGAAGACAGAGGTTCTATTACAAAGCCAACTGATTTCAGAATCCTGCTTATTATCATGGAGTTGGTCTGGCTTTCACTAGGTCAGAGAAACCATGTCATGAACCATGGGGAGGTATGTGTGGAATCAGAAACTTATGCAGAAGTAAGTTTAAAATGAGTTTCAGTCTTCGCATCTTTATAATTTGATGCTGTCTAAGTATGATTTTAATAAGTTGTGTTCAAAAAGATGTCTTAAAATTAACAAGCAATGTGAAAGGGTAATGATGTACTCAAATAAGTTACACAACCAAAAGTGCTAATCTGTGTTGAATAATATTGAGATTATGATTTTAATTTGTTTGTTGAACACTGCATTTCGATTTTTTTTTGTTTGGCAGTCCAGCTATCTCTTCAAACTTTGGAGTATGTGTTCACTACTAGAGATTTTCTGTTCAATTGAATCTCATAGTGCCAATCTGGCTGAGCTTCAAATATCACTAATTAATTCAGCTCAGAGGTCGTTGATAAAACTATCAAGGGTACTGTGGGTTTAATTTTGACAGTTTTATGAGCCTCTTCATGTGGCTTTGAAAGACTGTGCTTGATCAATTATTTTATAAACTCCAAAGAGAACTAATGTTTTTGAAGAGAAACTAAAACAAAACTGTTTTGTTTAGGGTGAGAGGGGAAAGATATAAAAGGGACCTAAGGGGCAACTTTTTCACGCAGAGGGTGGTACATGTATGGAATGAACTGCCAGAGGAAGTGGTGGAGGCTGGTACAAGTGCAACATTTAAAAGGCATTTGCAAGGGTATATGAATAGGAAGGGTTTGGAGGGATATGGGCCGGGGACTAGATCGGGTTGGGATATCTGGTCGGCCTGGACGGGTTGGACCGAAGGGTCTGTTTCCATGGTGCACATCTCTATGATTCTATGACTAAAGTGTGATAGATAGAGAATAAAAAGTAGGAAGGATGAGGATATAAAGATGTTAGAATGCTATTAAGAGAAAACCAACACATTAACTATAGTGAAAATTTGGAATAGTCATCCAGAGATAGTACTGAGGGTGAAAACTAGCCAAGAACTATATTAGTGGAACAGAGGAACCTCCATTATCCAGCATTCAATTATCCGAATTATCCAAACAAGATTGTAAGGTCCCGATGCTTGGCTAAACTGTGTTATCCGGCATTCAATTACCCGAACATTCGATTATCCGATCAAAATGCTCCCCGCCCGTGTTGTTCGGATAATTTATACTGTATACTGATAGACATTACGGCATCTTCCCTGCCTCTAAAAGCTATGACCAATGGTGAGTCAGCAAGAAAAATATAGAGAGATCAGAAATTCTTGATAGTCAGAAAAGAGTCTGATTTCTAACCCAAGGTTTTAACAGTGAGACAAGAATTCCACGAGGGAGCAGCAAGAGGCAATCTCCACGTATGAACATCTCATTATTATCCAACCTTCCCTAATTTCTATCTAGATAGATATTTTCCCAGGCAGTGGAGAGAAACCAGATAGGGATAATTCCGGATAATTCCTCATCCATGGACGTTAGCGCTGGACATGTACCAACCTCAACACATCATTGTTAACCATCATGACTCACGTACAATGCAGTTCACCACTTCAACACTTGCATTTTGGAGCTCACTGACACCCTTCATTACAATGTCACTGTGCAGTGACAGGCAGCCATCTCTGGTATCGGAGCAAGGTGAAACTCGGGGCTTTTCACATGCCTTCTTAGTGCTCATTCACTTTGTGCTTATGTCGGTGCTCACAGCATTTCTGGCTTGCCTTACATTGTGCACTGCATATCAGTCAGAACTTAGAGTAGTTCTATCCTTCTGTACCTTTTTGTGTAGGCACAAAGCCAAGCAGCTTGTTATGGTTGTCAGCAGTGATCAGTTATACCTACATCCATGCCAGCAGCTTCCAGGTCAAACAGGCTGAATGTATTTCAATCAAGTGTACATGTCTCACAGTCTGAGGTGAGTAGCCCTTAATCAATTAAAGGGACTGTCATCAGCCAGAAAGTACTGACACAGTAAGTTAAGTGTATTGACCAAAATCTGTGTGGTGTTTAGATATGGTAGGGTGGGTACTTGAGGCATTCAGGGTTAGGTGTTCCTAACTGTCATTACTATCCGCAAAGTGGGCCGTGGCCAGTTCAGGGCCAGTTCAGGGATTCACAGTAAGTCTGTCGGGGATCCATCATCTCTGGTCAATCATTTATTGAGGCTGTCCTTTCAAATTGGTTGGTGGGTGGATCATAGTCAGTCCTGGAGGTCTGTCAAGTGGGGTATCAGAAGCCACTGCCATGTTGGGAAAATTGGGGAGATCAACTGTGGGGTAAAAATAGAAAATGCCCTCAAATACTTCAAACTAGAGCAATTTTGTAAGTTTTGAGAGTTTGATATATGTAATTTTGATATAAACATCTCACTTCCTAATTCTTATATTTTTAACAATGGGGTCCTCAGTTGTGTCTCACCTAACAAGATATGAGCATCTGGTATTTATAAGTGGAACTTATTAAGAAATTTGAAAAATCTTGAGTTGTATAAAAAGGCAGTAAAGGCGTCAGAGAAGTTTATTTTAAAAAGGAAAGAACTGTGGATGCTGGAGATTAGAAACACAAACAGAAATTGTTGGAAAAACACAGACGGCTTGGCAGCATTGTTGCAAGAAAGCAGAGTTAATGTTTGGGTGCAGATGCTGCCAGACCTGCTGGGATTTTCCAGCAATTTCTGCTGATGGGCGTTTATTATCCCTCAAGACGCCCAGCCTTCTTGAATGTTGCTACTTTAAACTGTGTCACAGAAGAATTTCACCGTGTCACACAAGTCACGGTGAAATTGTACAAATGAATATTCTTGAGTTTTCAGCTTCTAACCCTAAACCTTATGGTTCCTTACCGGGGAAAGAGTCTGAATTAGCCCCGTGACCAGAGTCATGTAGGCTGAGATAAATGCCCCATCACTTTTTAGATCCCAGGAATGATATTCCATTCTGAATAAACGATACATTCATTTAAATAGATTGTCTGTGCAAGCAATGCTACATCCTATATTCAAGTATGCAGATTATTGCAAAGGTTTTACAGAAAGCATGCTAACCTATTCTCATAAATACAAAGGCAATTAAGAGCAAATATTAGTAATAACTCCTAGCACAATGTCAGAAAAGATCTTTTTAAAATATAGCTGGTCTTTTCTACAGATATGGCTAAAAGATAAGACAGTCAGAAAGTCTAAGTCTAAATCAAAGATCCTTATTTAAGATAAGGGCATTCTAGGTTCAAGCTGCTGAGGTCAAACCTTTTGATTGTTTCTTTAAATCTGACAAAGAAGCCCTGAATCGAACATAGTGCACATTAATTAAAACAGACCTGGTGATGTTTTGTGAGTCTGATAAAATGACATCGAGGTAGCTGTTGAGTGCTTATATGCTGTTTTAACTGTTATTTGTCACACTTAGCGGGCACTAATTCAAACTGGACAATTTAAAAGATAGCCACGGCAAAAAGTTACTTCAAGCCAACTTATGACAAATCTGTAGGTATCTGCCCTCAAAATCTAATAGTTTCCCAATTAAGTGTGTGGGACTGCAAAACAGCTTCCTTATCTAAATATGGATCATCTCTTTGCCAGGTCTTACCACAGTTTTCAAGACTTCAGTATTTGTTGCCTTTTTAACATCTTGTAATTTACATATAGGGATAAGGTTCAAAGCCATTGCCCAAAACCTTGCCCTTTTCTCCATTTTCATTCACTGTCTGAAATGCCAGGACAATCTGGACAGGTTAACTGTTTCCTTGGATTTAACCCTTTTCAGAAAACATTCTCTAATAAAATTATTTGATCAAGCCTATGATCAAAAGACAGGGATATTTGTCAAATGACCAATGTTCATTTTTTTCTTAAGCTTTTGTGACATGACTTGGGACAATTTTTTTTATGTTCATGATGCAGTATGAAGTTCATTTAACTTTCAGTCATTTGTAAGGCTGTGTTCTCTCTGCTTCACAAATCCACGGCACAAGTGAAACTGTTGATTTTGTGTTCTTATGATATGCCTCTAGGTGGCATAACCGTCACATCTTGGCATAGGAAGGTCAGGTGCAATGTTGTCCATACATCGATGTTCAAACAATGTGACATTCACAACAATACTATATACATGTAGAATTCAAATTGGAAATAATAAAATACATAAGAAAAGCAAATATTTCAGATCAGATGGGCCGATGAGCTGAGGAGTGACGGATGGAGTTTGATTTAGATAAATGTGAGGTGCTGTATTTTGGTAAGGCAATCCAGAGCAGGCCTTAAACACTTAATGGTAAGGTCTTGGGGAATGTTGTTGAACAAAGGGACCTTTGGAATCCTTGAAAGTGGATCTGCGGGTAGACAGGATAGTGAAGAAGGTGTTTGGTATGCTTGCCTTTATTGGTGGTGCATTGAGTATTGAGTTGGGAGGTCACTTTGTGGTTGTACAGGAGATTAATAAGATGACTTTTGAAATTTTGCATTCAATTCTGGTCTCCCTGCTATAGGAAGGATGTTAAATGTGAAAGGGTTCAGAAAAGATTGAGAAGGATGTTGCCATTTTCATGGATTGCCCTTGTTGGTTTCTAGAATTTCCTCAATCCTAAGGACTGATCCCAAGAAAATAAACCAAAGCATATGACTTAGACAATTAGATTTTTCTAACAATTAAAGTTTCCAATAAGCCATTACTGTTGACTATTTTGTAAGAAAGTACTATTGCCATAAGAAAGGACAATTTACTTCAGCTTAACCCAGGACATAAGCTGAACATGCTGCTTGCTTCTCATCAGTTATTCTTCATGGCATGTAATCACAATAGAAATATAAAAATAAATAGAATCATAGAGTCAGTACAGCAGTTGTAAAGCATGTAAGATTAGATTCTGTACAGTAAGGAAACAGGCCCCTCGGCCCAACCAACCCTTTGAAGAGTAGCCCATCCAGACCCATTCCCGTACCCTATATTTACCCCTGACTAATGCACCTAACACTCTGGGCAACTTCGTGTGGCAAGTTCACCTGACCTGCACACCAGAGCACCCGGAGGAAACCCACACAGACAGTGGGAGAATGTGCAAACTCCACACAGTCACCTGAGGTGGGAATCAAACCCAGGTCCCTAGTGTTGTGAGGCAGCAGTGCTAACCAGTGAGCTACTCATGAGACACTTCAGTCCAATTTGTCCATGCCAACCACAAATCCTTTGGCTCACATTCCTCTGAACCTTTCCTATTCATGTACCATTAAAATGCCTTTTAAATGTTGTAATTGTACCAACCTCCACCAGTTCCTCTGGCACCTCATTCCATACATGCACCACCCTGTGTGAAAAAGTTGCCCCACAGGTCTTTTTTAAATCTTTCC
Organism: Chiloscyllium plagiosum; assembly: GCF_004010195.1. Taxonomy (NCBI): domain Eukaryota; kingdom Metazoa; phylum Chordata; class Chondrichthyes; order Orectolobiformes; family Hemiscylliidae; genus Chiloscyllium; species Chiloscyllium plagiosum. Next base: position 25,985,520 of record NC_057710.1, on the reverse strand, counting down.
CCTCACCTTAAACATCTGCTGTCTAGTGCTTGGAGATTGGCAGATATGGGTGTTGAGTACTGAGGCTGTTGCTGTGATGCCGTCATGGTAGGGGATGCAGGTGTAGAGTGCTGAAACGTCCATTGTAACGAGGAATGTTCCTGGTTTGACTGGTCCGTGGGTGCTGAGTTTCTGCAAACTTTAAATTCTGTATCTTATGATCTTATACTCCAGAGCCACCTGATGAAGGAGCAACGCTTCGAAAGCTAGTGCTTCCAAATAAACCTATTGGACTATAAATTGGTGTTGTGTGATTTTTATCTTTGTACACCCCAGTCTAACACCGGCATTTCCAAATCATCTCAAAAATAGTAAGAGTGATGAACATCAAGTAGTTAACATCAGTACAGAAGAAGAGGAACCATTAATTGGGGGGAATAAAAGCAAATTTAATTCCTTAAAGCTGTGACCCTTTATTCTAAAGTTCTAAGAGATAGCTGTAGATGTAGTGAACTTTCTGATTATGATTTTCCAAAGTTCCTGAGCTTCTGGAATAATTAGTGTAATACTGCCTTTGAGAAAGAAATCAAAACACTTATACATGTGCAAAGTTGATATCGGTTGTCAGGAAAATGCTGGGATCTAGATTTTTTTTCTGGTCAACCTGTTTACTTATGTTAATAAACTCCTCAAGCAAATGAGACCTGAACCCAGGCCTCCTGGCCCACAGATGGGGCACTGCCACAGAGGTCCCTCAGCTGGGAATTGAGATTTTTCCCAAACAATCTGCTCAGAGATCTTAGCTGCTCTCACCAGTTAGTAAGTGAACAGCCTTTTGGGATATCATGGCAGAAAGGCCTTGGACAGCAGCCTTTCCCTGTTGTCTTGGCAACAGCTTAGTGCATCCCTCAACAAATAGTCCTGGACCTTGGAAGGTGACAGTTTGTAACACACTGAGAATGCTTGGGACACAAACAGGAAGTCTGCCTTGGTGCAGACAGATGCACCTGACCGTGACCAGCTGTATCTATGTTGCACTCCATCTGCAGAGTGTGGAAAGAGAGCGCAAGAAATGCAGCTCGGCATCTCTGACCGTTTTCAGCAGGAGCCTGGATGAGGAATCCAGTTTTATTCATTCGTGGACCATGGGCATCTCTAGCTTGGCCTGCATTTTTTTTACTCATCCCTAATTGCGCAGAGAGCAGCTAAGAATCAACCACATTGTAGTGGGTCTGGAGTCACGTGTAGACCAGACCAGGTAAGTTTGAGAGTTTCATTCCCTGAAGGGCATGAGTGAACCGGGTAGGTCTTCCTGACAGTCACCTATGGAGTCATGGTCCAGTATACTCTTAATTCCAGGTTGTTATTATAGTGTGGAAGCAGGCCATTTTGCCCATCAAGTCCACACTAACCCTCAGAACAGCATCCATCCAATCTCTGTAACCCTGTATTTCCCCTGGTCAATCCACCTAGCCCACATCTCCCTGGACAATGTGGGCAATTAAGCATAGCCAGTCCATCTAGCCTGCACATCTTTGGACTGTGGGAGGAAACCGGAGCATAAGAACACAGGCAAACTGGAGGCTGGAAGAACACAGCAAGCCAGGCAGTGTCAGGAGGTGGAGAAGTCAATGTTTCAGGTGTAACCCTTCTTCAGGACTGGGGTGGGTGTGGGAGGGGGACCTGCAGGTAAAGGGGGTGACGGGGGGCAGGCTGGTGGAGTGGGGATAGGTGAAGACAGGCAGACCTGGTTGGTCAATGGGAGGAGTGAATCTGGGAGCAGTGGAAGGGAGGGGGAGGGGCTGAGAGGGGAATCAGGGGATGGGAAGGGATGCTACTTGAAACTGCCAGATGGAAGTTGAGGTGCCCTTCCTCCATTTTCCGGTTTGGTTCGTTGTGACAATGGAGGAGGCCAGGGATGGTCATGTCAGGAATGGAGTGGGAAAGGGATTTAAAATGGTCAGTGACTGGGAGGACAGGTTGGCAAACCATCCCCTAAGTTTACGTTTGGTCTCTCTGTTGTAGAGAAGACCATATTGGGAGCACCTGATACAGTAAACTAGGTTGGAGGAGAGGCAGGTGACCCTCTGTCTCATGTGGAAGGACTTTTTGGGGTTCTGGATGGAGGTGGGGGGGTGGTGACCCTGCAGGTTTTGCATCTTTTCCAGTTGCAGGGGAGGTATCTGTGTGTCTTGCGGGGGGGTGGTGCAGGCGGCGGAGGGGCGTCAGTGGGGAGAGTTGCGCAAACCAAGGACACTCATTGGGAATGGTCCTTGCGGAAGGCAGAGAGGAGTGGGGAGGGGAAGATGTTCTTGGTGGTGGGGTCTAGTTGGAGTTGGCGAAAGTGTTTAAGTGGGGGCGTGGAATGTTCTGCCTGCAACAGTAGTAGACTTGCCAACTTTAAGGGCTTTTAAATGGTCATTGGATGAAAATGGAATAGTGTAGGTTAGATGGGCTTCAGATTGGTTCCACAGGTCAGATTGGTTCCTGAAGAAGGGCTTATGCCCGAAACGTCGATTGTCCTGTTCCCTGGATGCTGCCTGACCTGCTGCGCTTTTCCAGCAACACATTTTCAGCTCTGATCTCCAGCATCTGCAGACCTCACTTTCTCCTCCACAGGTCAGCACAGCATCAAGAACCGAAGGGCCTGTACTGCACTGTAATGTTTTTTGTTCTATGTTCTATGATGCATTGGATATGGAAATTGTTGGGGTGGTAGATGAGGACAAGGGGGATTCTGTCTTTATTGTATTTGGGGGGGGCTGCCAGATCCCAGGCAATGTGAGGCTGCAGTACCAGCCACTGAGCCACTATGCTGCCATCAAATTGCATGATCTGCTATGGCAGGCTTAGAACCTGGGAACACCATTACCTGGGTCTCTGGATTAATAGTCTCATGATAATCCAACTCAGCTCCTCAGTTTGTTGTCGGTCCCTCCAGATTGTCCAGCCGAGTTGATGATGCAGGTGAAGCCACCAGCAGGAGAGCAGCTGAAGAAAAGTCTGACACTCACCCTTTGCAGCTGGTCTAAACACTTTTGTACATCATGTCTGCTATTGGGGGGGGGAGGCAGGAGTATGTGGTAATCTCACTGGACCGTGACCCAGAGGCCCAAGCTAATGTTCTGGGCACATGAGTCGGAATAAAACTGTGAGAGTTCATCAAATTTGAGTTCAGCAAAAATCTGGAATAAAAAGCTAGTCTGTTGATTCTTGGAAAAGCCATCTGGATTTGCTAATCTCTTTGGGAAGTGATATCTGCTGTCCTTACCCAGTCTGGCTTACCTGTGACTCCAGGCCCGGAGCAATGTGTTTGACTCTTCACCACCTTCTGGGCGATTCACGATGGGCTGTAAACACCAGCTTATGCTGACGCTTCTATCTTCGGAATTAATAAAAAGAAAGGAGTGTCTGCCCTCCAGTCCCCTAACTTCAGAGACAGTTCTCCCCCTGCCCCAAGCTGGAGGAAAGGTAATGGTTATTCCTGAGCAGATCGATGGCCACGGGCCCAGCAGCTTGAGCACTTTCTGTGGTATCTCTCATTGTAACTTTCAAAATGGCGGTGGCAGGGTCGGAAGTATTCAGGCTCCTGGCCCATCCACTCTTATTACCAGGCCCGCTGCATATTTCTTTTTTATCTCTTTTTCAATGTTTTTTTCCAACCTCAAGTGCAGCTTACCTTCTTATATTGGTTTCGGGTGAGGAAGGATGTTCTGACAGGCTGCCACTATGGGGAATGCAGTGGCCATTTCTTGTGGTTGCGTCCTGGTGGGTCCTTTGTCTGGGCTGCTTCAGTAGTGGCTGAAGAACAGGTGGGTCCAGGCTGGGATTCCAATGGGGGAGTTTGGGTCCTCAAGCTCAGAGCCATGAAATGGACTTTGTTTTAAATTCTCTTTTGCCTTAATTTCAGTTTCTTTATTTATGTGTTATTGTGGAAGAGCTGTTATTCTGAACTTCTTATTTCTTTATTTTTATAGTTTATCCCCGTGGTTTTATGCTTTTCAAGGTCTATAATGCTGAACTTTAGATTTAAAAAAGATTTTTTCCTCAGCATTTGTACTGTAGATCCTGTTCCTCGGTGTCTTGGCACCTAAGATGACGCCAAAATTGGCAGCTTGTAGATTTTCACTGTACGCATGTGACAATAAAGCTAATTCCATTCGAATTCAGTTCCTGAAGAAGTTGCAGCGCAGCTTTGCTGTTGAAACAAGAACAGTAGTACCTGTAAAGACTAGATTCCCTACAGTATGGAAGCAGGTCCTTTGACCCAACACGTCCACACAGACCCTCCGAAGAGTAACCCATTCAGGCCCATTCCCCCACCCTATATTTACCCCTGACTAATGCACCAACACTACGGGCAATTTAGCACGGCCAATTCACCTGACCTACACATCTTTGGGAGGAAACCGGCACCCGGAGGAAACCCACACAGACGCAGGGAGAATGTGCAAACTCCACATAGCCAGTTACCCGAGGCTGGATTTGAACCCAGGTTCCTGGTGCTGTGAGGCAGCAGTGCTAACCACCGAGCCATCATGCCATCCCAAGTATTCAGTTAAAGCTCAGTAGGTCTGCCTGCATCTGTGAAGAGAAATCCAAGTTAATGTTTCAGATCTGGTGACCTTTCCTCAGAACTGATGGTAGTTAGGAAAATGTTGGTTTATATTTTTTTTTGTCCAAAAATGTAGAACTCTTTCCTCCTCACAGTAACACACTGGTTGTGTGGCGACCCAGCTTGGAATCAGTCCTCAACTGAGGAGATTGTAATCTCATGGTTATATTGTTTTGATTATTCTGCCACTGCACACCACCCCCCCCCCCAACTCCCCCATCTCCTGCCATCCAGCAGTAGTGCTCATATTCCTCAGCACCCATGTTTGTGTGTGTGTGCAGATGCAAGGTTCTGTGGAACACCAGGTGAAAGTAACTTTATTAACATTCCACATCCATGCAGCCAATGAACCAGTGACAAGCAAAACCCTACAGTAAGCAATGCTTACATGAGAAAAGAGAAGGGGAGGGTAGGAACTAAATCAAAATAGAATTGGAGGGAGAAATAAAGCCCTCCACTCCCTGCAGTGCCCACCTGCCCCTAAAGAGGCCAAGAGTATTGTAATGTTGGTCTATATGCAAAAGATAGGGTGGGGGAGGGAGTAAGGAGTAAGCGATAGGTGGGGATAGAGCCCAAAGAGAGAACAGAACAGTTGGGGACAGACAAAGGAGTGGATAACGATCTGGCTAGGTTTAAAGGGGGACTGTTAGTGCCGAACAATGAATAGTATATAATGAGTCAAAAAGTGCGGTGCTGGAAAAGCACAGCAGGTCAGGCAGCATCCGAGGCGCAAGGAGTCGACATTTCAAGCAAAAGTCTTTCATCGATATTCCTGACGAAGGGCTTATGCTCAAAACGTTGACTCTCCTGCTCCTTGGATGTTGCTTCACCTGCTGTGCTTTTCCAGCGCTGCACTCATTGACTCTGATCTCCAGCATCTGCAGTGTTCACTTTCTCCTGGCAGTATATAATGGTAGAGTTGAAAAATGTGGTGCTGGAAAAACACAGCAGGCCAGGCAGCATCCGAGGAACAGGAGAATCAACATTTCGGGCATAAGCCCTTCTTCCTGGCCTGCTGTGTTTTTCCAGCACCACATTTTTCAACTTTGGTACTCCAGCATCTGCAGCCCTCACTTTCTCCTCGTATATAATTGTAGACTATGTAATGACAAGGCCTGGTGTGTGGGGTTGGACGCTAGGACATGGGGAAGTTCAGGCCCTAAAATTATTGGACTCAATATTGAGTCTGGAAGGCTGCAGGGTCCTCAAGCGGAAAATGAGGCATTGTGAGTTTTGGTAGAGCACTGCAGCAAGCCTGAGGCAGAGATGTTAGCCATGGAACAGGGTGGTGTGTTAAAGTGGCAGGCAACTGGAAGCTCAAGATCTTTTTTTGTGGGCAGAACATAGATGCTTTGTTTCCCCAGTGTAGGGGAGACCACAATGTAGAGGAGCTACTTATGTTTTTGTGTCTGGTTTACAGCATCCACAGTTCTTTCGGCTTTTATTTAGCTTGCTGTTGGCCTGGTGAGCCAGCATGTGGAGCTGCTTTAGTGCAATGAACATGGATAAGCATGTTTTTAAACTCCTGTGTAGATTTTGTTTACCAGTTCATGTATCTAAAAGTTCAAAGCCTGCTCCTGTTGCTGGGTAAACTGCTGTTACCCATGGTGTGAATGAACTGCCACAGGGCTGAGATAGCTGCACTATTCTCCTCCGGGAATGTTGTCTCATCTGGGTGTCAATGGTAGAAACCTGCGACCAGGGAGATCAGGTTCAGCCAGTGCTGCTATTCCATTCCGATCTTGGGTAAGAACATCACTGCTCCCGGTTGTCCAGAGTGGAGCAGTGCTGGGTACACCTCAGCTCCTGACATCTCGGAGGAGGATTTTCTCAGGTCCTTGGTCATCTCTGGTGTTTCCCACTGGAGATCCCTCATCTCCCTTCCCTCAATCTTTCTCTTCTTTCCTGCACCATCGCATGTTTTTCCATTCTTTTTTAATCGGTGGGCACTGTTAATGAGGTCAGTGCTAATTGCCCATCCCTAAATGATGCTGAGAAGATAGTTGGAAGCTGCCTTATTAAGCCAACACAGTCCAGAGAATCTGGACGCCGCCAGAATGCCATTAGAGAAGGGGTTCCAGGGTGTGCTCCAGCAATACTCTAAGTTCCAGTGATCTGTGAAGGGCACAGTTTCTGTGCAGATGAAAAAAAATGAAGATCCCATTAAGCCCCTCTTCTATATACCCAGTGCATCCCCCAAATGGCGCAAATATGCCCTATAATGTCCAAAAGCATTAACAGTATCAATGAGCGCATTAAAACCTGGCATCACGGAGCCCTAGCAAAACTGGAGTCAATGGGTATTGGGGCAAACTCTCCGCAGTTGGAGTCATACCTGGCACATAGGAAATTGGTTGTACTTATTAGAGGTCAGACATTCCAGCTCGAGGACATCTCTGCAGGGGTTCCTCAGCTAGTGTCCTAGGCCCAACCATCTTCAGCTGCTTCATCAATGACCTTGCCTCCATCATCAGGTTGAAAGAGGGGATGTTCATCAATGATTGCACAGTGTTCTGCACCATTCACGAATCTTTTAGTTACTGAAGGAGTCCTTGTTCAAATGCTGCAAGATCTGGACAATATCTAGGGTTGGGCTAGCAAGTAGCAAATAATATTCATATCACACAAATGCCAGACAATGGCCATTTCAATAAGAGACAATCTAACCATTGCTCCTTGACATCCAACGGTGAGACCATCACTCAGTTCGTCATTATCAACATCCTTTAACTGGACTCACCACATCAACACTGGCTACAAGAACAGATCAGAGTCTAGTAATACTGCTGCGAGGAACTCACCTCCTGACTCATGGAGTTATGCAGCGTGGAAACAGACCCTTCGGTCCAACCTGTCCATATTGAACAGACATAAGTGTGGTTTGGAAAAGCACAGCAGGTCAGACAGCATCCGATGAGCAGGAGAATCGACATTTCAGGCATAAGTCCTTCATGCAGTCCTCACTTTCTACTACTACTGAACAGACATCCCAATCTGACCTTGTATCATTTGCCAACATTTGGCCTATATCCCTGCATAGTTCCTTGCAAGTGGAGTCGCAAGTAGACAGTGTGGTGGAGAAGGCGTTTGGCACATTTGTGTTCATTGGTCAGAATATTGAGTATAGGATTTAGGACAACATGTTGTGGCTGTACAGGGTATTGGTGAGGCCACTTTTAGAAAACTGCGTACAATTCTGGCCACCCTTCTATAGGAAGGATATTGTTCAACTTGAGAGGGCTTCCTGTTCGTATAACCATTCAAATGTTGTAATTGAATTCGCCTCCACAATTTCCTCTGGAAGCTTGTTTCATACATGCACCATCCTGACTCGGAAGTATTTAGCCGTTCCTCACTATGGATGGGTCAACAGCCTGAAATTCCTCCCTCAGGGTGTTGTGGGGTCAACCCACAGCAGGTGGACTGCAGTGGTTCAGCAAGGCAGCTCACCACCACTGTCTCAGGGGCAACCAGGGACAGGCAATAAAGTTTGGCAAGCCCTCAACCCACGAATGAATAAAAATAAGAGGAAATAATGTCAGGCAACAAAATAATTTAAAGTATAAGTCTTGTCATAAAATGCACATCCCTCTAACAGAATAACCTTGAGGGAGATGAGATGCGTACTGTGTACTACAACACATTAATGATTGTAACATTGTTGTGCAGATGGCTGTGAGACAGGTGAATCCACTGACTTTGTGTCTGAACATAGCTATGATCAGCTGGGTTGTTTTTCTTTAATTCCTTATCAATTTCTGCAGAAGGGGTCAAAGTGTTTTCTATATCCCTTTTGACTCAAATGCTACATTTGAGACACAATGGTATTTAAAGGATAAATCTATCAATTCTTTCGATACTCTCATGATTTCCAACATCCTTCCAGATGAGGATTTTAACCTCACCATCATCTCAGCTGATTCCTCAGACTCATTTCAGCGGGCGCTTGTTGATTTTCATGTTGACGTTTTTAACAGTGAATTACTGAGGAATTGGACAAGACAATGGGGCACATCCAGATGGGAGATATATGAATGGGAATACATCCATGTGCAGAGGAATCCCTCTATGCCTCTCTGCTCTTTTGGAGGCATTTTCAAATCTTTTTGCTGTGGCTCATAGCCTCCGGAACATTTTGAGATTGAATCTGAGGCCAACACCATGAGAATGTGGATTTGTAGGTATGACGTTAGCAGATAATGAGGACTGAGTGGAACGAAAGAATGGGGATAGTACTCCTGTGAATCTTGAAACATTTTCCCTTATTTATTGTATACAATTAAACATTAATTTAGGAATGCATATTATCCTGGGTTGTGTATTAGTGGTGCTGGAAGAGCACAGCAGTTCAGGCAGCATCCGAGGAGCAGTAAAATTGACGTTTCGGGCAAAAGCCCTTCATCAGGAATAAAGGCAGAGAGCCTGAAGCATGGAGAGATAAGCTAGAGGAGGGTGGGGTGGGGAGAAAGTAGCATAGAGTACAATGGGTGAGTGGGGGAGGAGATGAAG
>NC_057710.1:25933186-25974369 GCF_004010195.1 Chiloscyllium plagiosum | reverse complement strand
CTCCCTCACCACCAGACGCCTGTAGGAAGAACGCCTCATCTTCCGCCTCGGAATACTTCAACCCCAGGGCATCAATGTGGACTTCAACAGTTTCCTCATTTCCCCTTCCCCCACCTCACCCTAGTTCTTAACTTCCAGCTCAGCACTGTCCCCATGACTTGTCCGGACTTGTCCTACCTGCCTATCTCCTTTTCCACCTATCCACTCCACCCTCTCCTCCCTGACCTATCACCTTCATCCCCTCCTCCACTCACCTATTGTACTCTATGCTACTTTCTCCCCACCCCCACCCTCCTCTAGCTTATCTCTCCACGCTTCAGGCTCTCTGTCTTTATTTCTGATGTAGTGCTTTTGCCCGAAACGTCGATTTCGCTGCTCCTCGGATGCTGCCTGAACTGCTGTGCTCTTCCAGCACCACTGATCCAGAATCTGGTTTCCAGCATCTGCAGTCATTGTTTTTATCTGGGGTTGTTCTACCAAAAAAAAATATTTTGTAGAAATCTTGGTAACAAGTTAAATTAAGTGAAGTGTAGTCTCGATACATGCCATTTATACTCAAGTAAAAGTCAATCTCATGTGAAAGTCGACCCCCATTTTGGCCAAACAATCTAGAAATTTCCATATATCTCATGTAAAAGTCAACCCTAGTACTTTGTGATCAACAGATCAACATTTCAGAGTCAAGGTATTATCCTGTACGTAAATGTTAAGATGAGGAAATAAATACTTTTTCGTACTATTATGTATTTTAAAGTACAATTCACAACAATTTGGCGTGAAAGTTTAAGATGCATCAGGTCAGAGTCAAGTGACAATCTCCCTTTGTGTGCAGCTCAGCTGAGCTCAGTTCCCCTGTAGCACTCATAGAATACAGTCATATTATTGTAATTCCATTGTATTTTGCAGGATTAAAATGATTCCATCATTAGTGAGTTTTGAGAAGATTTGATGCTCAGGTTGAGGTTCTGGATGTAAGTTTGCTGGGAGGTTCATTTTCAGATATTCCATCACCATACTAGATAACATCATCAGTGAGCTTCTGGTGAAGCACCGGTGTTAGTGACCTGCTTTCTATTTATGAGTTTAGATTTCCTTTGGTTTGTGGTGTCATTTTCTGTAGTGATGTCATTTCCTGCTCTTTTTCTCAGTGAGTGGTAAATAGGGTCCAAGTCGATGTGTTTGTTAATAGAGTTGTGGTTGGAATGCCATGCTTCTAGGAATTCTCATGATACATGAATATCAATTAGCCACTCGTATCCTTACATATGGATGAGGAATGACACCACTTCGACTGGGACAAACAGAGACATGCACGAGAATTCCTAGAAGCATGGCATTCCAACCACAACTCTATTAATAACCACTTTCTTCCTCTAGAGTTTGAGGGCGGAGGTGCGGCACGTGGATGAGATGCACTTGAGGACATCATCAACCACATGGGACGAAAAATTGCGGTCTTTAAAGAAGGAGGCCATCTGGTGTGTTCTGTGGTCGAACTAATCCTTCAGGGAGCAGATGTGGCAGAGGCAGAGGAATTGAGAATAAGGGGTAGCATTTTTGCAGGAGGCAGGGGGGAGGAGGTGTAATCCAGGAAGCTGTGGGAGTCAGTGGGTTTGTAAAAAACGTTAGTGTTGAGTCAGTCACCGTTGACGGAGATGGAGAGGTCCAGGAAGGGGAGGGATGTATCAGAGATGGTCCAGGTGAATCTGAGGTCGGGGTGGAATGTGTTGATAAAGTTGATGAACTATGGGAGCACGAGGTGACACCGATGCAGAAATCAATGTAGTGGAGGAAAAAGTGGGGAGTGGTGCCAGTGTAACTCTGGAAGATAGACTGTTCCACATAGCTGGCAAACAGACAGGCATAGCTGGGGCCCATGGGGGTGCCCATGGTTACCCCTTTCGTCTGGAGGAAGTGGGATTGAAGGAGAAATTGTTGAGGGTGAGGACCAGTTCAGCCAAACGAATAAGAATGGGGATGTCGGGAGAGGAAGAAGCGGGGGGCTTGGAGGCCCTGGTCTTGGCGGATGGAGATGTAAAGGGACTGGATGTCCGTAGTGAAGATTGGGCAATTGGGGGCCAGGGAAACGGAAGTCTTGGTGGAGGTGGAGGGTGTGGGTGGTGTCCCGAATATATGTGGGGAGTTCCTGGACCAAGGGGGGATAGGACAGTGTCAAGGTAGGTGGAGTTTGGTGGGGCAGGAGCAGGCTGAAACAATGGGTCAGCTGGGGGGTCAGGTTTGTGGATCTTGGGAAGGAGGTAGAACCGGGCAGTGCGGGGTTCCCGGACTATGAGGTTGGAAGCTGTGGGTGGGAGATCTCCTGAGGTGATGAGGTTCTGTATGGTCTGGGAGATGACAGTTTGGTGATGGGGTGTGAGGTCGTAGTCGAGGGGGCGGTAGGAGGAGGTGTCTTCAAGTTGACGCCTGGCTTCAGCGGTGTAGAGGTCAGTGCGCCAAACTACCACTGCACCCCCTTTATCCACTGGTTTGATGGTGAGGTTGGGATTGGAGCAGAGGGAGTGAAGGGTTGCGCGTTGTGAGGGTGAGAGGTTGGAGTGGTTTTGCCTGAACAATAATATGACTGGAATGTTATACAGTAATGTTTTCAATTTAAAATGTAAAAAAGTACCTTTCAATAATGCTGCAAAATTTTAAAGCCTGTAACAGCTGCAAACATTGAAGCAAGAATTTACTGAACTGCAAAATTAGATGGAATAACCTCATTAATTCATGTGGCATCCAATGGCGCATTGAAGAGTATATATTATACAGAGACCAGCTTCTCAGTAAATTAGAAAGCATTGGGATCCAATGTTTTGTAAACACATCGGCGATTAACAAAAGCCTTAAAGTGGTCATTGCCCTCCTTCTCTAGGGATGCCCTTTTCATCCTCAATTTCCAGATTGAAGGACTCAGAGCAGTTTCTTTTGCTCGAATTGACCTCTATGCACTAATGTGGTCAATTCGACAATTTATTCCTGTGGTAGTCTTTCACCTCCCACAGAGTCTCATCTTGAACTAAAGAAACAACATCACGAGGAAATCTTGGAACAATTTGAAACCAAGGAAAAGAAACTCCAAATGGGGGTATTTCTGGCCCAGGAGGTAATGTAGGTCAGTAAGAAGGAAAAGATTTAGTGGGATATAAAGTAACATTTTAAGACCATAAGACCATAAGACATAGGAGTGGAAGTAAGGCCATTCGGCCCATCAAGTCCACTCCGCCATTCAATCATGGCTGATGCGCATTTCAGCTCCACTTACCAGCGTTCTCCCCGTAGCCCTTAATTCCTCGAGACAACAAGAATCTATCAATCTCGGCCTTGAAGACATTTAGCGTCCCGGCTTCCACTGCACTCCGTGGCAATGAATTCCACAGGCCCACCACTCTCTGGCTGAAGAAATGCCTCCGCATTTCTGTTCTGAAATGACCCCCTCTAATTCTAAGGCTGTGTCCACGGGTCCTAGTCTCCTCGTCTAACAGAAACAATTTCCTAGCATCCACCTTTTCCAAGCCATGTATTATTTTGTACGTCTCTATTAAGTCTCCCCTTAATCTTCTAAACTCCAACGAATACAATCCCAGTATCCTCAGCCGTTCCTCATATGTTAGACCTGAAATGGCCTATTTCTGCTCCTATGACTTATGGGTCTAAAATCATAATAATCAGGTGAGTACCCAATTCAGAGATAGAAACAGTAAGTGCTGGAGAAAGTCAGCAGGTCTGGCAGAGTTTGTGGAAAAACAGAATTAATGCTTCAAGTCCAGTTCTGAGGAAATCAAGCTGAACTCTGTTTCAGATTTCCAACATCCATAGTATTTTGTTTTTATTTGAGTCTCCCCAGTTCAGTATGCCTTCTATGTTCTGAGTTAACTGTTTTATTAATAGGGCTTTTAATAACTGGCCTAAGGACAAGATTGCCAACATTAGAACAGGAAGAGACCATTGCGCCCTTGAAGTCAGGTTATGGAAGCTGCCTTCGGCATGGCCTAACTCCCTTTGTCCCATCTAACGATCTATTGTCTCAAGTGCTAAAATGTTTAGAGGAAGAGTAACCAAAACTTTGGGTTGAAAATGCTTCCAGATTTTCTTTCTGAATGAGCTGAATCTAATGCAAAGAATTTGACTCCAATGCACCAGAACAAATAGTTCCTGTGTGTCCATCCTCTCTGGTTTTCTGGCTCTAATTTATGATCACTATGCAGGAGGGTGTGATAGAATGAGACTCACTCGACATTAGCACATTTTACCATTCTGTCAGCACTCATTGCCAGGATACACATAGGAACCGTGGCCAGGTGGCTGAGCTATTTACTTGCATTTTAAATATTTCTTGATCCAAAGATACTCTGAGATCATAAGTGAGTTTATGCTCCCAGCTGATCAATGCATTGGTTTTCTATGAAGATGGCCAAGTAATGGATTAGAAACAAAATAATGTGGGTGGTGGGAATCCAAACTAGAAACGGAAAGTGTCGGAGAAAGTGTGAAGAGAGAAACAGAGTTAACCCAGTTGCAAAGAAGAGTCTTTTAACTTTTTTTAAAAATTCACTTGTGGGAGGTGGCATCACTGGCCAGGCCAGTAGTTATCACTCTTGAGAAGGTGGTGGTGAGTTGCCTTCTTGAACTACTGCATCCTATGTGTTATAAGTAGACCCACAATAACATTAGGGAGGGAGTTCCGGCATTTTGATGCAGTGAGATTGAAGTAATGGTGATATATTTCCAAGGAGAAAGTGAGGACTGCAGATGCTGAAGATCAGAGACGTGAATGTGGTGCTGGAAAAGCGTAGCAGGTCAGGCAGCATCTAAGGAGCAGGAACATCAATGTTTTGGGCATAATCCCTTCATCTGGGCTTTCCTGATGAAGGGCTTATGCCCAAAATTTCGATTTTCCTGCTCCTCAGATGCTGCCTGACCTAATAATTTTCAAAGTCAGGATGGTGAGTGGCTTGGAGGGGAGCTTGCAAGTATTGATGGTGTTTCTGTGTATCCATTGCCATTGTCCTTCTAGATGGAAGTGCTCATGGGTTTGGAAGGTCTTTAGTGAATTTCTGCAGTGCATTTTGTAGCTAGTATGCACTGCTGTTACTGAGGTAGTGACGGGAGTGTATTGTGGATGTGGTGCCAATCAAGTGGCTTGCTTTGTCCTGGACAGTGTCCTTTGTCCTATGTGTTTGTTCCTTTGGAACTTTGATATTGCTGAAAAGTAAAACATGTTATTGAAACCATTGCAAGTTCTCTTGTGCTCATCAGGTCAAATACCAGAATGTTAAATTTCACACAATCGTGACAACTACTGCAACAAGAGAAAACGCTGTTCCTTGGTTGGTAAGTCTGATCTGAGTGGCCAAGTATTGCCACATAAAAAAAACCCACAGTGAACCATCGGCTCACCTATACGTTGGTGAGATCATTTGAAATTTGGCATTCTCGTTTTTATCTTGATGAGTGCAAGACAAAAAGTTACATCAACATGGCTTTCTTGTTAGGGATAGTCAAATTCTGAACTTTAATCTTCTCCTTGTTGTTGTTCACTTTATTGAATAGACCAAGAGGCTGGACATAAAGAATAGTTTGTTTAATCCATGTTAAGACATACTTGGTTGGAGAGTTGAGCTCAGAGCAGTAAAAGGCTTGACTGACATGATCGGAAAGACCAAGACTATCTAATCAGGGCCGGGCACTTGTAATTCTTGGTACCATCACTGCCCAGGTTCAAATATTCAGAGTATCCAGTTCATCAACAACAAAACACATTCATGTAACATCTTTAATATATTAAATATGCCAAACCACTTCACAGCAAGGTGATCAGACAAAATTTGAAAGTGATCCGCAAAAGGAGATATTAGGACAGATGACCAAAGACTTGATCATAGAGTTAGATTTTAAGGAACATATTAAAAGAGGAGAATGAAGTAGTGAGGTTGAAGACATTGACGCCAACGGTAGAACATGTAAAACTAGGCATGCTCCAGATGTCAGAATTGGAGGAGCACAGAGACTTCGGGAATTTGTAGAACTTAAGGAGGTTGCAGGAAGAAAGAGAGGTGAGACTACAAAGAGATTTAATTGCCAAGATATGATTTTTAAGATTTAGCTGCAAACCAGCTTAAGTAAGATCACTGGGGTGATGGAAAGAAGGGACTTTGTCTGAATTAGAACATGTTTAGCATAATTCTGGATGACCAGAAAAGAAAAGGTTTGGACACAGGAAGTGTCAGAATGAGTTGTGGTTAGAAGCAAATCAAATACTGATTCACTCCAGGATCACTAGGTCAGTCAGTATTGTAAATATGATGAAGGACATGAGCCCAAATTCTGAAAACTTGCCTTTACTTGTAAGAGATGTTGATGGAAAGCCCCCATATTTTAAATTGATGTTCTGGGCAAAGGATATTTTCCTTTTTATCCATAGCAATTCATATTGACCCCCAATCAGACCCTTGGAATTTGAACTATGGAAAGGTCGTAACCCTGACACTATCCTTTCACCACCATGTGATGGGAGATCATTCCTCACGCCAGCTGCTTTGATATGCTTGATGGCAAAGCCTTCATCGGGGCCCAGATGTGTCCCATTGTGCTTCACGCTGACTCACTGCTGCCTTGTGAGCCTCCCTGGACTGTGATGTGTCAGCATCAAGGTAGTCATCTAACTGGTTTTGTAAAGTTCTTAGTATATTTCACATCATCAATAGAAACACCAGAATCCCTTCAAAATTCCCTGTGGTTAATCATCATGGTGGGATCAACAGCTAATTGGGTGGGCAAGCTCAAGCTAATTCACAAACATGGTTGCTATTCTACCTCTGTGTCAGGGGTTCTAAATTCAATTCTACTCCTAGAAGACAAGGAATGTAACCTAAATCGAAACTCCCAGTACAGCACTGGGGAAGGCTGGAGGTCCACCTTTCTGATGCAGTGTTAAAATGAGGTTCTATAAAGTATAAGTCCTTGGCTCACTGTAGACTTTATCCTAAGGTTTCAAAATAAGTGACTAATGAGATAGTTAATGCATAGGTTTTACTTTTCCAAAATTCCCTAGATTTTGGGTACATTCTATTAAATTGGAAAACAGTACACATAGCTTCTTTATTCAAAAACGAGGGAGATAGAAATCTGCAAACTATAAATCAGTTAACAACATCTCATAAGGAAGGTGTTCAAATTTATTATTAAATCCTATTAAATGTTAAAGGAGGGCACTTAGAAGCTTTCAAATTATTCAGACAGAGTGAACAAAGAGAAATCAATTAACCAATTAAATGGAAATCTTTAGGGAAGTAATGTGTGCTGTGGGTAGAGGGGAACTGGAGGTTGTACTGTGTTTAAATTTTTAGAAGGAATTAGAATACCTTCTGATACCTCTCTGCTATAGTTTTTTTTTACCCTAAATAAGGACTTGATGTATACACACAAAAAAAAAACAATAAAAATCCTTACCTTAAAAGAAAAAGCAGACTAGTTAAGAAGGTTAGAGGAGGAGGGTGGGTGGGAGATACTACAGGTGTAGAATCTCGGGTTTAGCCGAGATTCCTAAACCATCATGGTAAGCCACTCATTGCTTCTTTTACGCAGAGTTTAACATACAACAAAATGCTTTTCATGTAAATGTCAGATAAAACAGTGTCTATTTAGTCTGAAACAATGACAGAGGTTCAAAGGGAATCTCATTGAGGAGCTCAGATGAGATCCTAATTCTTGTTTGTGAAATTTAAGATTGAACAGCTTGAAATGGATACAAAGCTCTTTGAGAAGTTAACTATGAAAAAATGTTTTGTTTTCTGCATTTTTTGATAACATTCCAGTCATAAGGCCAGGAAATGTCAATGACAAGGAGTGTCTATGTATGACATAAGAACAGCTGGGGAGAGAGGTCCAGCCAAATGTAACCATCCATTGTATTTCGCAGGATTAAAATTGTTCCATAATTATAATTACATCACAAGGTTCAGGACAGGAACTGTAACAATTAGCTGGTCAATCCCCTTAATTAAAATGATTCATCTGAGGCACAGAGAATTCTTGAATGAATCAACTTCTGCTGGTTTCATAGGATGGAAAACTCTGTGACTCACTGGGTGGGGATGGTGTGTGCAGTTTTCCCAGGGTCCAGAGGAATACTTGAAATGAGCGCTTTCAGTCAGCAACCCGAAGCCTTTTGGGCTCTGACAATGACAGGTAGCCAACAATACCTATTTGTGAGCTAATTCTTTTCTCTGACTGATACCCAAGCACAATGACGCTCTCGGTGGTTAACCAGGGCATTCATTGGCCTCTGGTTCTTACCACCATTCCCTTTGACAGAGCCACAAGTGTTAGTGGGAAACAGCTGCTGTCACTAGTCATGCTGTGGAGCTGCAGCTGGAGACTTTGTTTATTTTTATAACTATTTCTTTTCCTCTTCTGAAGGTAGAGGATACTGGCAGTGCCCATCCTTCCACAATGGCATGCCCTCTGATTGAGAATGAAACGTAGGGGTTAGGAGCTGGTGCCCTAATTGGCCTCCAACAAGATTTCCCAGAATGTTGCCTTGACAAGAAGTGTGGGCCAGGATGCGGAAATGGACATGGCCTGTGGTCAGAGCCTAAGGTCTGCTGATCTCCCCTCCCCACACCTTTCAGAGTAGTATTACAAGAAACAGGTGAGTTATTTGCATTCATCTCACCCCTGGTCATCTCAAATGTGTTCTTACATTTAATAGCTTCACATTTGACTCCACGTAAACTAAAAACTAAAGGAATTGGTATGTTAACCGGCAGTTGTCCTAGATGTGTCTGCACATTCAACTCAGATCCCCTTCCTTGCCTGCTTTTATGTTAAATTGATGGCTCTCTTACTGAATTTTCCTGATGTCACTAAGCAATGAAACATTTGATCAACTTCGCTCACAACTTTCCTCATTTCTCTTGACTTCACGTGGTTCATTTCCAACTTTTCCTTATTCTTGATTTTTTTAATCTCCAATCTCCACTGTCAGGTCACTGACTCCCACAGATACAGCGAGATCCCAGAGTATTAATCCCTTTCTGCTTTAGATTTCCAAAGCCTTTTCTGTTGTGGACCAGACCAAACCTCCTTCAACCATATCAAGGGGATAGCCTAGATCCTGACCTTTTCTTATTTAAAGGCAAATATAAGGTGCAGCCTTCCAAATATAATTTACTGTACAATTAAATACATCAAAAGAAAAAAGAATTGATCTAAGTTTAATTCTATTGGAAAACTTAACAGAAGAGTTGATTATTTAAGTACTAAACATCCCATAAACACATCCTTGGCAAAGGCAAATCCAGTAAAACATTGTCTCACATACAATTCTGGCAGCAGGAAGAGAATCCGAGCTCTTAGCTGTAGCAGAGAGAAAGATATAGCACCTTCGACAACCAGCTTCAAATCCCCCTCCCACTGAAAGTTCAAGTAAAACCCCAGTTCTGTGAGAGCCTGACCTCACCCATTCAGGCTGCTTCTATTGTTCCAGCTTTTAAAAAAATCCCCAAGGCCTCACAAGCTGCTTACTTCATTGGCTTGGAAGAGATAGCTCAAAACCTTTTCAATAGATAACAGGAGAAAATACATAGCTTAAAGCCATAGTGTTGTCCTATTTTCTATTTTTAAACAGCCTATTCTTCCTACTAAAGTGCATGACCTCACACTTTCAAACGTTGCATGATATCTATCATTCTTTGCCCAGTCTCCTAGCCTGTCCAAATCCTTTCAATCTCCCTGCTTCCTCAACACTACCTGTCCCTCCACTAATCTTTGTGTCATCTGTAAACTCAGCAGCAATGCCCTCAGTTCATTAGTCCAGATTGTTAATATAGAACATGAGTGCTGGGATATTGGTTGTGAAATGGGAAGAAAGGGGCAAGCATCCATAGATTATGATCAGCAGAATTTCGAAAGCACTCTGTGTCAAGTCCAATGATAAAGAGACTGAGAGATATCCAGCATTGATAGTACTTTGAGATGCTTGATCTGGTTCTTGGGAATGAGGTGGGCTGAGTAGGTTAAGTGTCATTGGGGCTACATTTAGGAGACAGTGATCATTGTATCATAAGGTTGATGGTGGAAATAAACAATGAACAACACAGCATAAAATAATTATCGAAAATAATAATAATTAGAACATATAATTGAGAACCAATCTGAATAAAGAAGGGTCAGAAGGGAAGTGGGGAAGTTAAGAAGAGTTGAGGGATTAGGAGAAGAAACATGCCAATAAAGAAAAGGTGATACAAGGAAATAAGGTTTTCAATCAGCAAGTGGCCTCAGGTCTGGAATGCACCACCTTGATAGATTCAACTACAGCATTCAACAGGGCATTGGATGATCATACAAAAAGAAAAATCACAGAGGTCTGGGGAAAAGGCAGGAAAATAGCATTATGTCCTAATGGTCATTCAGAGAGTTGATACAGACATGATGAGCTGAATGGCCTTCCTCTGCACCCTAACAATTCTGTACTAATCTGTTTTAATGGTATTGGTTTTGGGATAAGTATTGGCCAGTGTTCCAAGGACGAACTCTTTGTGATGTTTTATGTACATCAGGGGAGGCCTGGTTAAACCTCTCACTAGGAAGATGGATATTTTTGGAGGTGTTATTATTTAAGGTGTAGGGGTTTCTCCCTGGAACATTGTGATGGTTTCTCAACCAGAGATTTGTGTTTTCTGGCAGACCCAGTTTCCTCTCTGAACCCTCAGCGAATGTTCAGTACCTTTTATGAAGTAGGATAAGACGTTTATTCACAACAGGGCGTGGTAATATTTAATGATGTGTTGTGATATTAATGGAACATATATATGTTAGGTGTTCCACATGAAGTGCATAAACAGTGTTTTTACAATTCTATCAGGTTGTATATTTTAATTATGTGTGGAACTGTAGTCTCCCATGGTAGAGAAAAGTGCAAAGCTGTACAAATACAGTTTTAGCTTTGAAAGAAAACAGTGTTTCCTGAAGCCAGAATTTCCAGCTTCTGGATTTAATTAAAACTGTAATTCACCACATTGAACTTCTACAAAGTGCTTTTTTTTATGTTTTAGGATTGGCTGTATACTCTTCAAGGGTGTCATCAATCCTGTAAGTTTGTCACCTTGTTTACTGAGAAGTGAAAACATCTCAATAACCATCCCCAATTCTCGTAACTTTACCCGGAGCTTAATCACATCTCGAGCTGATAAAGTCGTGCAACTATTTAAAATTGTAACGAAATACCGAGAGCATGTAAGTCTGTTCTAAAGCATTGTAAATAGTTTCAGTATAAAGGTAATTCTGTTCTAAAAGCAGCCAAATATTTCTGGGGAATCAGAACCTCTTGTACATTCTCAGGCAAGTTGCTAGGTGTCATGTGCAATCATTCTTAGCCATTGGAGTAACCCTGTCAGATCACCTATTCCAAAAATACAGCCTAACCAAGGGGCTTTGGATGGCATCATAAATTAAGATTACTGTGATATTCACACGTTACATTGCATGTCAAGCCATTTTTCATGCTCTGATCATGTAGGACTGATTAGAACTTAATGAATACATTATTGGAAACACATTGGCAGAGAATTTGGTTTTACTCTTGGCGGCAGTAGGCCCGGAGCCTGGACTCTTGGCTGTGTTGGCGAGGTGACATCGACAATGGAGCTGAGACCTCCTGGGGTATTGGCATCGTCACTGCTATACCCAGAGCAGGACTCCTTGAGGACAGCAACTCCTTACAATCGCTTTGCAGAAGCCCTGAAGCCATACTTGAGACCCCAATTTGAACTGAAGATGAATTCTATTGAACTAATTTCTTTTTAACCTTTACTGTAAGTTAAAATGGCATCAGATTGTGGCATCACAACAGTTTTCACTGTATTTTCAAGATATATGTGACAATAAATAAATCATTCATTCCTTCATAAAGATAGTTGGCAAACAGAAACTGACCGTGACTGAAGCAAGATTTGGTATGGTTTAAAATGTGCAAATAGAAAGAGTAGATTGCCACAGAATCATCATATTCTAACTAACCTCTACAATTTACGTGATTTAATTTTCCTTTTTCACTATATTCAGTTTGTCGTCGAAGTTCAAAGTGTTTTGTACATTTATGTTGGAACAAATGAAACAAAATGGAAATTCAATAAACTCATTTGGACATCATCTCCCAGCTATCTGACCTCCACCAGCTGGGAAGACAACCTCAGCACAAGGCTGGAAATAGCATCCCTTCCTTGAATCCTTCCAAACCACACAGCATCCTAAGTTGGCAACCTACTGCTATTCTTTAATTGTCACTGGGTCTGAGTTCTGGAATTTCCTTCCAAACATTATAATGAGGAGTATCATTCTCACAAGGAGAGCAGCCATTTGAGAAAAAACTCTATTGTGATCTTCGGATGAGAGGTGCTTCTTCTTCAGTTCCCTGCTCGAAGGCAGGTTTGGCCAATGGCTCTATGATTTTCACCCCAGCCACAAACAGAGTTGTTGTTAACACAAGTCTGAGCTTACCAGCCCTCTGTGAAGTCTGATTTGCTGTTTCAATACGTACCTTATAAGCATGTTGTTGTTGGAATTGTAGAGAATCCAATTTCATTTTATCACATGGCTGATCAGGAATCTCTCCTGTTCTTACAGCCTGTTATTGGCATGTGTCAGAGAGATTTGTAACTTAACCATCAACCGGTTTGAATGCGTTATGAATGCACTTTCCTCAACTGTCCAGACACTGAGTGGGGCTTGAACCTGGAACTTCTGGCTCAGAGGCAAGATGTTACCAGAAGACCTCCATGAAAACCAGGGATGGTGAAGAAATCCAAATGTGCCAAATTGTGCAAACTTATTTTTAAAGTGGCAGTGCTACAGATGTACAAAAGAATGGAAATCCAACAGAAACATTTGCTGTGTGGAAGTTGTGTGGCCCATTGTACCTGCACTGCTGTTTTGGTCATTTTAATCTAGGGTCCACATCCTGCCTTTTCACTGCAACCGTGCATATTATTTGTATTCAGTTAATCAAAACCATCCTCTTGAATGCTTCAGTTGAACCTGCCTCCACTATATTCCCACACAGTCCATTCCATACCCAAACCACTCACTGTGTTCAAAAGACTTTTCTCACCCTGTACCAGCTTCTTATTCAAAATAGTTTAAAACTGTGCCTCTGGTTCTCAGTCTGGTTATGAGTTGAAACAGTTCCTCCTCCTCCTAGAACCCTCACAATTTTGAAAACTTTCATCAAGTCGCTTCTTTACCTCCTCTTCTCCAATGAAAACAATCCCAACTTCTCTTGTTCCTCATAATCAGAGTCATAGAGTCATAGATATACAGCACAGAAACAGACCCTTCAGTCCAACTTGTCTGTGCTGATCAGATATCCTAACATAATCTAGTCTCATTTTCCAGCACTTAGCCCATATCCCTCTAAACCCTTACTATTCATATACCCATCCAGATGTTGTAATTGTACCAGCCTCCACCATTTCCTCTGGCAGCTCATTCCATAAACACATCACCTTCTGCGTGAAAATGTCCCTTAGGTCCCTTTTAAACTTTTCCCCTCTCACCCAAAACCTATGCCCTCTAGTTCTGGACACCACCACCACCACCTCTGCCCCCACCCCTCTCCCATCACCCACCACCCACCCCCAAGGGAAAAAACCTTGTCTATTTATCCTATCTGTTTTCTCTCATTCCTGGAATTATTCTTATAAACCACTTCTGTATTCTCTTTGAAACATTCCCATCCTTCCTAATGTGTGGCACCCAGAATTGTACATCATACTCAGCTAAAACCTAACAAGATCATTATGGTCTTCCTCCCTTGTACTCTATGCCCCTGTTTATAAGGTCTGACTTACCAGGATGTTACTGGGACTAGAGGATTTGAGTTATAAAAATAGACGGATTGGTTGGGACCTTTTTCACTGGAGTGTATGAGTTTGAGGGGTGACTTTATTGAAGTTTATAAAATCATGAGGGGCATAGATAAGATGAATGGCAAAGATCTTTTCCTTTGGAATTCAAAACTAGAGTGTGTGCTAAGGTGAGAGAGGAAAGATTTAAAGGGAACCTGAGGGGCAAATCTTTCATGCAGTGGCTGATGTGTATGAAGAACAAGCTGCCAGAGGAATTGGTAGAATCAGATACAGTTGAAACATTTAAAATATGTTTTGACAGGTTTATGAATAGGAAAGATTTAGAGGGCTATAAGCCAAATGCAGGCAAATGGAATTAGTTCAGTCTGGGAAATCTGGTCAGCATGGATGAGGTAGACTGAAGGGTCTGTTTCTGTGCTGTATGACTCTTTGTCTAGAGTTACATATGCTTTATTAGCAGCTCTCTCTACCTGTCCTGCTATCTTAATAAATTATGCAGACATACGTCCAGGTCTCTCTACCCCTGCACACCTTTGCTTTTATAAGCATGTTTCAAAGAGGTGCTGGAGTAATGGTATTGTCATTGGCCTAATAGCCCAGTGCTGATGTGCTGAGGATATGGGTTTTGCTCCTACATGGTTGATGGTGACATTTGAATTCAATTAATATCTGTAATTAAATTTTAACTTAAATGTGACCAAGTCAATTAAAATCCATCCTGTTTACTGAGGGAAGGAAATCAGCTTTCCTTCCTTGACTTGGCTGAAATGTGACTCTAGACCCAAAGGGTGTGGTTCATTTTTAGATTTCTTTTATTCATGTATGGGACGTCGGTCAGCATTTATTGCTCTTGAGAAGGTGGTTGTGAACTACAACCAGCTGAAAACTGAAATGGTCTAACCAGTCAGTTCAAATGGCAGTTAGGGGTAGGCAATAAATGCTGGTTCATCCAGTGATGTTAAAAAATGGTAAATTCATCATAGTGCTATCAGACCATGGGGCTACCCATTCATTAGAGAGGGAGACAACTGATGGTGCTTTAACCTGAGGGTCACTATACCTCAGCTGAGGGGTGAGGTTGAGAAAAAGAGTCCTTCATGTTAATCTCAGCTGGTGTGGGAAATTAACCCATGTTAGCCATCACTTTGCATTGTAAACCAGCTGTCCAGCCAACTGAACTAACCAGCCCTCCATCTAGTGATGAGCACATGACCAAATCAGAAACAACTGTGTCTCTAAGTTCTTTGTAACATAAAGTATCACCTCAAACTTCTTCACATTGAAGTTAACCTGCTTCCCACTCGCTCACACCATCAATATGTCAATGTTTATTTGAAGTCAAACAATTGCCCATTAACCATTATTCTCTGTCTCCTTTCCCTAAAGCAACTTTATACCTATGTTGTTACTGTCCTTTTTATGCCATAACCTGTAACTTCCCTCATAATTCTGTTGTGTGGTGCTGTATTGAAAGGTTTTTGCAAGCACAATTACACCACATCAACATCCTTCCTCTCATCTACTCTGTTACCTCTTCAGAATCTCCAGCAAATTCGTTAGACATAATGACTATTAATTTTATCCTGAATAATTGTTTCTAGAAGTTTGCTCCTCATCAAAGTTAAGCTGATTGGTAATGCTATAAAGACAAAACATATGTTTTATGATCCCAGCAGATGTTATAATTGAACAAGTCAGAGCTCAGATGGAAATCTGGCTTGATAGATCATGTTTTGTTTTGTTATTATTTAACAAAATGGCCTTTCACTGAAACACAAATAGCAAAGGTGCAGATCTGGTTTTGACAATGAAACAGAAGTTTATTATAAAAAAGAAATGAAGATGAGTAGAATAAGTCAAACTATTTATATATAGCGCAATTTGAAAGATTTTGAGACATGGTAAAATGCAATCCCATCTATCCCAACACAAGTGCATCATAGTACTCAGAGAGAGAATTCCCTTCTCTATCTTAAGTATTTCTTTCAATTCCCAGTCTTGAGAATTTGATAGCCTCTTCCTTGGTTATTTACACATCTAAGCTTTAACTTTCTCAGTTTCAAATAACCTATCAGGATGCTAACAGGAACCTTCAAACTAAAATCCTTAAACTGAGGTAACCTATTTTCTAACTGCGGGTTAGGCAGCATCCATGGAAAGAAAGCTACATGGATGCTGCCTGACCCACTGTGATCTTCACCATTTTTTGTTTTCAGTACAGATTGCAGCGTCTGCAGTAATTTACTCCTATTTCAAACAGCTCTGAACTAACTGCTCTCTCTATGTGAAACTGTTTAAACCAGGACTTTTGCATGCTGAAACCAAAAGCTTTTAAAGCTATGGAGTTTTATCCAAAGCAAAAAAACAAAATCAACTCTGATCCTTTGAACCGAAAGCAAGCTAATGCTCTATTCACTCATATACTTGTTGAATAAAACCATAGCTCCATAAATTACTGGCAAGTTAATCATTAAAGATGAAAGCTCACATGCCACTAGTTCAAATCTAACTTCTAAAATAAATGATATTATTGCATTTTACATCATATAGGAATCAAAACAGTGTAACAGTGGTTAGAAAACTGAAAATTATATTGAAGGGAAATTAAAATTGATAGTACAATACTTTATGAATGTCCTATGAGTAAGAGTGTGGTATGGGGGTATGTGGGCCATTAAAGATAGACATAAGTGTGACCATAATGGAAAGGAAGGCAGTACTGGGTTATTGGATACTTTCCTGTTAATTCGACGTTTTTCCCATCCTCACCTCCAAGATACCTATTGGATAAGTCTACATTGTGGACAAAATACTCCAAAGGGTTGCCATTGTCTTCTGCAGGCTGGCTGAGCAGGAGACCTATATACTCTTACCAGCTGCCAGCAGGTATTTTGGAAGGATTCATGGGCTGACATTATGGATGTACCTCCCATTGCCAACAACTGGCATGGGGA
Source organism: Chiloscyllium plagiosum (assembly GCF_004010195.1). Taxonomy (NCBI): domain Eukaryota; kingdom Metazoa; phylum Chordata; class Chondrichthyes; order Orectolobiformes; family Hemiscylliidae; genus Chiloscyllium; species Chiloscyllium plagiosum. Next base: position 25,957,547 of record NC_057710.1, on the reverse strand, counting down.
CTGAACACGGAGCTTCTGGCTCAGAGTTAGGAACTCTACCACTGTGCCACAAAATCTGAATACTTTGGAACTGTTTTCAAGCTGGATAATCAGGAAAAAATACCAGAGTTCGTGGGATACCAAAACCATGGTAAAATGGTTCTATGGAGAAAATGAGTAGATTTAATAGTATAATGGAGAAAATGATAACAATAAATGTTAATATGGACAAACTCCCAGTCCTACTGAATTCACTTCTCACAATACAAGTAGAGGAAATTGCCAACACATTATGCACTTTCCAAAGCTTTCCAGATTCTGACATTGTAGCATTAAGTTGGAATACTGCAGATGTGAGGGAGGGAGGAAGAGGGCAGACCACTACAAATCCATCTGCTTAACATCAGTTGAGTGGATGCTACAGAAATCAATCATAAAGGTCAGAGAAACTGAGCATTTGATCATATATTAGCTGATCAAAAAGTGTCAGCAGACATTTATGAAGCAGTGGTTTTGGATATATGAACTTTTCAGGAGGACTCTGAAATGATGGATAAGATATTGTTTGTGAATAATTGCCTTGGGAGACTTGTAAACTGTGAGGTGGACAATGTAGAACTCAAGAACTTGATGAAGTGAGCAAATAGGTGGCAGATGAGCTTCAATACAAAGAAGTGTGAGGTGATACACTTTGGTAGGAAGAACATTGGAAAAACAATGTAAGATGAAGGATACAATGCTGAAGCATGTGTGTAGGAACAGAGGGACCTTGATGTATATGTGCACAGATCTTTGATGATGACAGGACAGGTCACATGGAATGTATTGCCTGGAAATTTGGTGGAGGCAGGTTCAACTGAAGAATTCAAAAGGGAATTAGATGAATATTTAAATAAAAATAGTGTGTTAGGGTATGGGGAAAAGGCAGAAGATTGGCACTAAGTGACGATGCTTGTTTGAAGGGCCAGTGCAACATGAATGGCAAATGACCTCTTTCTGTGCCATAATAATTCAGTGATTCTGTAAAGAAACTTTTTCTCATCTCAGCCCTGAATGATTGGCTTTGAATCCTGAGAAAGTGACCAGTGTTTTAGATTCTCCAGCTTGTGGAAACAACCTCTCAGAACCTATCCTTTCAAAACCCTTCAAAATCTTATATATATATCAATGAGGTCACCTCTCATTCATCAAATCCCCAGTATGTAGATTCCATTTATTCAGCCTCTCATTATTCGAACAATTCTCAAATTCTCGCCCAAGGATTGCTATTGAACTTTGAACTGCTTCTTAAATATGGAGACCAAAACTGTGCTGTATTCCAGGTATGGACTCACTAAAGCCCCTTGCAATTGTAGTGAGACCTCTTTAGTTTTGCACTCTAATCCTCTTGCAATAAAACTAATATTTCGTATGCCTTCCTAATTGCTCACTGTACTTGCATACTAACTTTCTTTGTTCTATTTGCTATTATACCCAGATCCTCTGAACATCAACATTCACAACTTGCATTCCTTTTAGAATATATTCTCATGACCAAAGTGAAGAATTTCATTACCTTTCTACATTATACACCATCTTGCATCTTATTCTCCACTCATTCAATCTACCTATACTCTTCAAGCTCCTCACAGCTTGCATTCTGATATAGCTCTGTATCAGCAGACAACCTAGATTAATTACTCTGTTTTTAAGTCATTAATGTAGATTATACACTTAATGGTAAGGTCCTCGGGACTGTTGCTGAACAAAGAGACCTTGGAGTGCAGGTTCACAGCTCCTTGAAAGTGGAGCCACAGGTAGATAGGATAGTGAAGAAGGCATTTGGTATGCTTTCCTTTATTGGTCAAAGTATTGAGTATAGGAGTTGGGAGGTCATGTTGGGGCTGTACAGGACATTGGTTCGGCCACTGTTGGAATATTGTGTGCAGTTCTGGTCTCCTTCCTATTGGAATGATGTTGTGAAACTTGAAAGGGTTCAGAAGAGATTTACAAGGATGTTGCCAGGGTTGGAGGATTTGAGCTATAGGGAGAGGCTGAACAGGCTGTGGCTGTTTTCCCTGGAGCGTCGGAGGCTGAGGGGTGACCTTATAGAGGTTTACAAAATTATGAGGGGCATGGATAGGATAAATAGACAAAGTCTTTTCCCTGGGGTTAGGGAGTCCAGAACTAGAGTGCATAGGTTTAGGGTGAGAGGGGAAAGATATAAAAGAGACCTAAGGAGCAACTTTTTCATGCAGAGGGTGGTACGTGTATTGAATAAGCTGCCAGAGGATGTGGTGGAGGCTGGTACAATTGCAACATTTAAGAGGCATTTGGATGGATATATGAATAGGAAGGGTTTGGAGGGATATGGGCCAAGTGCTGGCAGGTGGGACTAGATTGGTTTGGGATATCTGGTCGGCATGGATGGGTTGGACCAAAGGGTCTGTTTCCATGCTGTACATCTCTATGACTCTATGACTTTATAAGTAGTTGATGTCCCAGCACTGACACTTGTAGCTCTCCACTAATTAAACCATTCTAAAAGGAAAATGCTAGTTTACACCTACTCCTTTTTTTCTTTCCATTAACTAATCTGCATTCCATGCTCTTATTGTATATCACCCACACCTCTGATTGGCTAGCAGCTATTATATACCCCCGTCCTTTTTTGCCTTCTTTATGGCATCACATAAAATGTTTTTTAAAAACTCAAATATACTACATGCACTGGTCCTCCTTCATCAACCCTGCCAATTACACACTTAAAAACTCTATTAGATTTATCCAACATGATTTTCCTTTTTTAAAATCTTGAACACTTTATCTGACAGTACAGTGACTTTCTAAGTTTATTGGTAACATTTTCTTGATCCATCCCCTTACCCTATCCCTGTAACCCTACATATCCCATGGCTAATCCACCAAGCCTGTACATCTGTGCACACTATGGGCAATTTCCCATAGCCAATCTGCCTAATCTGCACATCTTTGGACTGTGGGAGGAAACCGGATAACTCAGAGGAAACCTGCGCAGACGCAGGAGAACGTGCAAACTCCACACAGACAGATTTCCAAGGTTAGAATTGAACCTGGGTCCCTGGCACTGTGAGGCAGCAGTGCTAACCACTGAGTCACTGTGTTGCCCTGAATTGCTGAGAAAATGTTCCATTTTGCTCAAGCTTTCTTCCTTGCACTTATCATGACACTTTATAAGAATACCTATGCGAAGGCAAAGCAATATTTATATTGTATGAGAGGAGAGTACTGATTCATTGGTAAGTGCTCTGTGAATGGTAAAGGTGTTGCTATGGAGACATAGCACTTTGTGAAGTGGGTGGAACAGTGGGTCAATGGTGAGCACTGCTGCCTCACAGTGCCAGGGACCCAGATTTGATTCCAGCTTTGAGCAACTGTCTGTGTGGAGTTTGCACTTTCTCCCCATGTCTGTGGGGTTTCCTGTGGGTGCTCCAGTTTCCTCCCATAATCCAAAGATGTGCAGATTAGGTGAATTGGCCAGACTAAATTGCCCATAGTGTTCAGGGATGTGTAGGTTAGGTGCATTAGTTAGGGGTACATATAGGTTAGGGGGAATGGGTCTGAGCGGGTTACTCTTCGGAGGGTCAGTGTGAACTTGTTGGGCTGAAGGGCCTGTTTCCACACTGTAAGGATTCTATGATTCTATGAGAACACACCAGTTAGTTACTAACTGACAGTTAACTGCTAAGCCCTCATTACAGTTTAAACCAGGCAGTTTAACTTTGATTGGTTAAGTCAACATCCTGAGAACCCCACAAAAGAATGACTGTCACCTACAGGTATTTCTGTATAACACAATGGTTGCATTCTTGTGCAACCTCACGCTATAGCAAATCGCTATACTTCTGCAATAGAGGTTCACCTATACAAACAGTGTCCTACTATTCGCCAATCGCATTATAGCCATTTTGTGTTGACAAATACCATAAATACCTGTGCTTTGTTTGGATGAAAGAGGGGAAAGGCATGTCCGTGTTCCTTTTTGTCTGCAAAGGACATATTAATATGTGCAGCTTTCTGTAAAATCAACTGTGCCACACAGCCTGCCTAATTGGCAATCCTAATCTGCAATCCAGTCCTTTTGATATAATGGCAAGCATTCCATTATTGTTTGTGATTATTTTCTGTACATGGTCTTGGCATTTTAACAATCCATGTACCTGGATCCACAGGCGTTGTATTACTCTGCTCTATCTAACTTTTCACTGTTTACCTTGTCCTATTCTTCTTAGGTCCAAAATGGGCTCAAAATCCAAAAACCACAGTTGGACCATCTCAGAATCATGGATTAACCAAAAGCTAACATTGGGAAAATCTAACTCAGCCAAAGCAGCAGCAAAGTTTGTGAATCTTATTCTTGGTTTTCACAACCTTCAGATACTAAAGGTTTAGCTGAAGGAAGCACACATCTGTTGTTAAGTTGTGTGTCAAGTGCCTTGCTATAAATGCATGTAATGGATTACCTCATTTGTCCTGAGAGTTAGACATCTATTAAACCAGACATTGACTTAATTAAATCAGTAAATAAGTTATTCAATAGATAAATGCTCACTTCAGATTAATGTTAATGAGAGGATCAAATGGTACTGATTATGAGTAAAGGATCGTTAAACAATTACACACAGCACTGCAATGAATAACGAACATGTTCGAAGTGGAGAGGCTGCCCATACCTCCTAATAATTAAAATGTTTGTTGTCTTGGGGTAACTGGTTTATTTATCAGAATTCAGCAGCTGCTCCATCACGCAGGAAAAAAGGTTGAAGATAAGGGAGATTCAGGGGGCTGGGATTCCTGAATGTGTGTGTATCTAGAATGTGTGCAAGCGTGTCTAACTTGTGTTTCAGCAGAAGTATTGATTAGGTAGAGCTGATAACAGATGGCAGCAGCTGATTTCCCTTCTGTAGAGGTTGAATCTTCAGGGATCTCCTGTATTTTTCTGTACTTGTCCTCACTCTTTGTAACTTGTAGTTACAACAACCGTGGGACCAGAAGTCTGTAGTATCTCTCCAGTAAATCTATGGGAATTTTCAACAGTACCTCTGGGCCATTCTGTTGACAATGAAGCTCACAAACACTTTTAATCACTCAGCTGGTGATGCTAGTACCCTGTGTGTTGCTAGGACAGCTCAAGATGTACTGCCGAACAATTTAATTAAATATTATCACCTGGCATGTACATTTTCCACATTTCCGTAAACCAACACTTCTGATGAACTTCTTTCTGCCTCCCTGACAATGAACAGCTGCTACAGGAGGTGCAGACTTTCCGACATTCCAATGGCACCACCAAGTGGTTCAGTATCTCAGGAAATCCATCCAGTTCCTTCATTCATTCGATTGCCACTGCTGCAACTGGCCTGTAGCTCATCCAATGCTCCTCACCATAGAACTATGACACCATGTAAAATCTGACAGACATTAACTATTTAATTACCCTACAACCAGCCCACACAATGTCATTGTGACTGGACTTTTTGAAACTCATGAAGCTGATTATTTTCACACACTACTTTCAGTAAAATGAATGGAAATACAACCCAGTGTAATCGCATCTTGGTGATTGTATCGTCTATTGTAAACTTCAGAAAAGTGTTTCATTTGTGTCACCATATGCACCTAGCACAACCATACGCTTTGGTAAAATCTACATTTTTGAAGACAGCAAACAAGAAAATGTAATTTTTTTGTGGACGTGCCTTTTGATCCTAACAACATGGGTGACAATAGAAGATACTTACTAAACTTTGTTAGGCTTTGTTAGTTCGGTTGGTTTGATGACTGCTTTGGGTTACAGTGCAATGTCTAACAGTCCATCACTGGCTGAGGTTACCATGAAGGGCTCTGCTTCTCAATCTCTCCCCTTGCCTGAGGCATGGTGACCTTCAGGTTAAACGACTATCAGTTGTCTCTCTTGAAGAAGAGAGTAGCTCATGGTCTAGTAAGACTATGACTACTTCACCTTTGCCTTTGACTCACTAAACTGGACTTGAAGAGTGTGGTGCTGGAAAAGCACAGCTAGTCAGGCAGCATTCAAGGTGCAGGAGAAGCACAGCTAGTCAGGCAGCATTCAAGGTGCAGGAGAATCGATGTTTCAGGCATAAACTTTGCATCATTCAGAATGAAGGGCTTATGCTCGAAACGTCAACTCTCCTGCTCCTTGACTGCTGCCTGACTGGCTGTGCTTTTCCAGCACCACACTCTTCAACTCTGATCCCCAGAACTGCAGTGCTCACTTTCTCCTCACTAAACTGGAGGTCAGATGATTGTGTCCAGTAAATGTATGTGATGTAAGACCTCCTGCACCCTCTCCTCCTTTCGAGATCAGTGCCATTTAATTTTTCGTCCACAAACATATACCAGAGATGCATGTTCGTCTTCAGACTGATATCTGGAATCTCATTAAAATGACATCTCAGACTTGCATATAATCTGGGTGCTCTATTGCTTATGCACTTGTTACATTAGATACATTAGGTACAGAGAATAAGTTAGGACCTTTCAGCCTTGGGTGACTGTATGGAGTTTGTAAATCTTCCTGAGTCTGATTGGATTTCTGCCGGGTGCAGGTTAGGTGGATTGGCCATACTAAATTGTTCTATATGGTATCCAGGGATGTGCAGGCTAGGTGGATTAGCCATGGGAAATGGGAGTTTACAGGGATAGGGTGGGGGTCTGGGTGGGATGCTCTTCAGAGGATCAGTGCAGACTTGATGGGCTGAATGGCCTCTTTCTGAACTGTACGAATTCTATGATTCTATCTCCCTAGTCACAGCAACAAAACATGTAGTATGCCAGTGCAGTAAGCAGAAGCAGAAAGCCCTGGCACGGAGACTTCCGTAGATTCAGAAAAAGGGGTGAATGAAATAGAATTAACATTTTGAAATTGACACGATTGTTTTTTATGCTGTTGACAAAGTGGGAGGAGGAACGAGTGGAACAGATGGTGAGGGTGCCCAGAGCAAAAGACAAAAGGAGTGCTGATGGATGTAAAGGAGTGATAGAGATGTAAAATAGGTGTAAATGATAGACATGAAAAGGAGAATGGGGTCTGCTCTCCTGAGGGCAAGGTCATAAGGCAGAAAACATGGCATGACAATGAGGGATGTTGGGAGAAAGGGGTTAGTTTGTAATCAAAAGGAGGACATCTCTTTTCCACCTCCTTTAGATTTCTACCTCTCCTTTACCATCATTATCTCCCTCTTTGTCAATCTGTTCCACTCTCTTCTTCTCCTCTGTCAGCAGCATAAAAACAACTTCCAGTTTCTTTCAGTTCTGAAGAAGAGACATATCAGACTTGAAACATTAACTTTGTTTCTCTCTCCACAGATGCTGCCAGACCTGCTGAGTTTCTGCAACACTTTCTCTTTTTTATTTCAGATTCCAGCATCTGCAGTATTTTGCAATTATTTGTTAGAAAGATGGGAATTTGTTCTGCTTTTAGGCAAGGCAGCAGTTTAGCTGTGAATCACCCCTGTTGAGGCAATGTCAGGGCATGTTTACTTAGTTTTCTGGTAAACCAGAAAAGGCAAAAATCTCAAGCAGTGATTTACAATTTGACAAAAAAATTAATGTTGGAAATTGGATTGCAGAGAACATGAACTGTTTGTCTCTCAGCTTTTGTGGGTTTTTTTTGCGGTAACTCTCTCCCTGCAAAATTTTCCATAATTGTCTCTTCTTACTCCTAGATTTTGGAACTCTTCCCCCAAACAGAAACTAAGTCAGAAGGGTCACTAGAACCAAAACATTCACTCTAATTTCTCTCCACAGATGCTGCCAGACCTGCTTAGCTTCTCTAGCAATTTCTGTTTTAGAAGCTAAATTATAATCTCTTTAATCCTGGCTTTTATCCAATTAACCCCTCTCTCACCTCAGTCACCTTCAGCCCTCTGTCCTTGACCAACGAAGCATCTTTTATGTGAATACGTGCACCATTACAAATTTTGTTTTCATGTTTCTCTGTGTTTGACTCTCTTAACTCGAAGCTCCAAGGTCTTATCTCCTACAGGAATTTAGATATTTCAATCCCATGGTTTCACATGCACTCACAATTCCCACAGACATTATCAAGATCCCTGTTTTTTTGTTGCAAGAAAGCTCAGTGTTAAACTTGATGTAATTTCCCTATGATCCCGTTACCTTGACATCTTTTCCATACTAGGAGAAAGTGAGGACTGCAGATGCTGGAGATCAGAGCTGAAAATTGTGTTGCTGGAAAAGCGCAGCAGGTCAGGCAGCATCCAAGGAGCAGGAGAATCGACGTTTTGGGCATAAGCCCTTCTTCAGATATGAGGACCCTCCTCATTCCTGAAGAAGGGCTTATACCCGAAACGTCGATTCTCCTGCTCCTCGGATGCTGCCTGGCCTGCTGCGCTTTTCCAGCAACACATTTTTCAGCATCTTTTCCATATTGTAACTTATTTCTAAGTTATTCCGAATCACTATACTACTGGAAACGTATCTAATAAAGTCAAGTTTAATTTCTAATCGCAGCAGATTTTAACAGTGAGTATACTGGTTGAAAATTTACTAATCTGCTAACTTATGTAGGCAACTGTTGTGACCATAATAACCAGTCTGTGAATAAAAAGCCTGAACATGTGGAACAGTCTTTTGATCAAACTATTGCAGAAGTTGAAAGGACAAACAAATAACTAGTTTTTCTAGATTATAGATAACACGTCAATTAACTATCCAAACACTTAGAAACAGTTAATAAATGGATTAAAATTATCAAGTACATATAATTTACTTGGATTTTTAACATACATTAGAAAAAAACTTTTTGGGAGATACTAATTTAGATTAGATTCCCTTACAGCATAGAAACAGGCCCTTCGGCCCAAAACGTCCACACCAACTCTCCGAACAGTAACCCACCCAGACCCATTTCCCTCTGACGAATGCACCTAATACTGTGGGCAATTTAGCGTGGCCAATTCACCTGACCTGCACATCTTTGGACTGTGGGAGGAAACCGGAGCAAACCCACGCAGACACAGGGAGAATGTGCAAACTACACACAGACAGTCACCCAAGACTGGAATTGAATCTGGGTCCCTGGTGCTGTGAGGCAGCGGTGCTAACCACTGAGCCATCACATTACTCCAATTTATGAGTGAAGCTCTGATGAGCCCCCAGTCGATATTGGTTCAATAGATAATGGGCAGATGACAATAAACATCCCATTATGTAATACATGAATAATGGTGAAGGGCATGAAGAAAAGAGTCAACAGACAAATGAAGGACAACCCGTTTAATGCATAAAAAGACATATCTGAGAAGTGTGTGATCAGTGTCTCCTGGGGAGATTTAATAGAGATATGTACAGACGAATCTGTGACTTCAATTATGGCTGTGCAAGTGACAGCAGCTATTAACGTGTATTACTTTCAAAGGTCAAAAGAGGATGTATTTAGACAAAGTGTCACCGAGTTTAAAGGTCGCACATTCCAGAAGACTTGATAATTGATGATTGAAACTTCACACAATGAAAACACATTTGAATGATAATATTGATGGTATATTGCCACCAGTGGCCTCACTGTGCTTCTTTGGTATGGCTGCCAGTAAACATATGACACCTAGAGTATCCAATAGTATTTGACTACTTTATCAATCTCTTTTGCTTTAATTTGCATTATACAGGCAGAAATGACAGCAATAAGACCACAGAGTGATGTAATCCATCTTGGGAAAATGCTTGATGTAAAACAGTAAATTCAGTATCCTGACTGCCTGGGCTCCTTGCAGTGTGAGATCTACCATTACTTGTAAGTATTGTTGAATATGCATCATGGAAACAGTGATGAATGTTTGGCTTATGATCATGAAGGATGAAGGGCTCCACTGGAAAAAGAGACGGTTTTAAATATTTCAAGTCATCCATTTAATTTATGTCATGGGGTATTAACTTGTGTTTTAGATAAAATTATTGAATAACTCAAAAAAATTGTTAATCATGATTGTGACAGTTTTGAGTTTCAAACAGTTCCTTAAGGTGAGATTCAGTCTTTGAATCTTGTACAAACATTGTCAAAACGTAGCCTCCGTGGTCATGTGGAAAATATAGTTTGTTTAATGATCTTTGTCTATTAAGCCATACTACTTGCTGCAATTTCAGTTTTCTTTTTTATCTATCTGTTGCTATGAAAATATTTCAACTAGTGTTTTTATCATTAATGTATATACACAGCTGATAGAACAGCAGAGACCATGTGTACTTTTTTTTTACCAGATACATCTATTGGTTTAAGACCCATGCAAATGCTGCAAAATGTTACTAATGAGCCAATTGTTAAAATTATTGTTTGCGTGACTGCATCTTTCACTAGTACTTCTACAAATTGAAATTGGACTATATTGTTTTATTAAAAGCTACATATTCTAATTTAAAATGACTGAATACAATTATCCACAAGAATGTTAAATTCTGTTGAGTACAAAATAATGATTTGGGACAACGATCGCTTGGCTCTTTCCTGTCTGTGCTCATTGTACTTGATTGGTTTGACGTGTATGCAATTCTAACAGGGCTGGACAGACAAGACGCAGGGAGGATGTTTCCTATGGATGGGGAGACTGGAACTAGGGGTCACAGATATTGATAAGAGGAAACATTTCTTCACTCTAAAGATAGTGAACTTGTGGAATTCCCTATCACAGAAGGCTGTGGCAGTAAATCTGTGAGCATTGGATAAGAATGCATAGAGTTGCAGGGAATGTACTAGCATGGATAGAGAACTGAATAACCAAAAGAAAGCACAGAGTTGGGATAAATTGGTCTTTCTCTGGTTGGAGATCAGTGGTAAGCGGGTGCCGCAGGGTTTGGTGTTGGGCCCACAATTGTTCATGATATATATATATAAATGACTTGGAAAAAGAGACCGAGTGTAAATGTATCCAATTTTGCTGATGTCACTGAATTGAGTGGTAAGTCAAATTGTGCAGAGGATGTGGAGGGTCGACAGAGAGACGTAGAGAGGTTATGTGAGTGAGCAAGGGTCTGGTAGATGGAGTACACTGTTGGTAAATGTGAGGTTATCTATTTTGGAAGTAAAAATAGTAAGTCAGAGTATTATTTAAATGGTGAAAGATTGCAGCATGCTATTGTACAGAGGGACGTGGAGTGCTCGTACATGAATCAGTAAAAGTTGATTTGTAGGTGCAAAAGGTCATCAGGAAGGCAAATGGAATATAGGCTTTCATTGCTCCAGGGATTGAAGTTAACAGCAGGGAGGGTCTGCTGCAATTGTACAAGGTGTTGGTGAGGCCGGACCTGGAGTATTATGCACAGTTCTGGTCTCCTTACTTGAGGAAGGATATGCTGGCTTTGGAGACGATGAAGAGGAGGTTCACCAGGTTGATTCTGGAGATGAGGGGATTACCCTATGAGAATAGGTTGAGCCATGTGGGACTGTACTCACTAGAATTTAGAAGGATCAGAGGGGATCTTATAGAAACATATAAGATTATGAAAGAAATGGTACCTTTAAAAGGGAGAGGGACAGATAAAGGCAACACATGGTCAGGAGAGAGAGAAAGAGAGAAAGAAACCCACTCTGCTAACTGACACAACAGTGAACCTGCGCAGTTACTGCCTTTGCTGTTTGAATTCATGTATCACTGGACATCGGAGTGCATGTAGGGAAACCTAACAAACAGTGAAATTCACAACTGAGCTTGGACGAATCTGTTTGGGAGATGTCACGGCACAGACACAGATAAGTGAGTGTTTTAAGTGTGGCCTTGCTGTAAGTCTTCAGTAGTGAGTAGTGGCTTCTTTATTGATTATATGTTTTATTGAGATTTGTCTCTGAAGTCATAAGTATTAAGTTAGCCTGTAGCAATGTTTTGTAAAGGAATAAGATGGTGCTTTTTCTGGGTCTGTAGAATGGAAGAAGCAAATATGATCCTTATGAGAGTGGTATGCTCTTCTTGCTGGATGTGGCAGTTTAGAGAGAGTTTACTGGTTACTGAGGATTGTATCTGCAACAAATGCCGTTGGTTGTTTATCATATCAGATTGAATGGATTGTTTGGAGTGAGAGTTAGAGGCAATGAGGAATTTACAAGAGCAAGGGTGTGTGATGGATGGCAGTTATAGGAAGGGAGAAAAGTTGCAGATACAGTCACATAGATGGGTTAACTCTAGGAAAGGTAAGAGAGGGAGGCAGATAGTGCAGGAGTCTTTTGTGACTATCCCCATTTCAAACAAATATGCTGTTTTGAAAAATGTAGGGGGTGATGGATTCTCAGGGGAATGTAGCACAAACAGCCAGGTTTCTGGTATCGAGGCAGGTCTAATGTAATGCAGAGTACATCGGGTTCCAAGCGATTGATTGTGTTAGGGGACTCTCCAGTCAGAGGGACAGACAGACGTTTCTGTGGCCAGCAGCAAAAAATCCGAATGGTGTGTTGCCTTCCTGGGGCCAGGATCAAGGATATCTCGAGAGGGTGCAGAATGTTCTCATGGGGGAGAGGGACCAGCAGGAGGTCATTGTACACATTGGAACCATAGGAAGGGAAAAGGTTGAGATTCTGAAGGGAGAATTTAGGCATGAATTTTAAAAGGAGGTCCTGAAGGGTAGTAATATCTGGATTACCCCCGGTGGTACGAGCTAGTGAGGGCAGGAATAGGAGGATAGAGCATATGAATGCATGGCTGAGGGGCTGGTGTATGGGAGAAGGATTCACATTTTTGGATCATTGGAATCTCTTCTGGGGTAGAAGTGACCTGTACAAGAAGGACAGATTGCACCTGAATTGGAAGGAGACTAATATACTGGCAGGGAAATTTGCTAGAACTGCTCGGGAGGATTTAAACTATTAGGGTGGGAGGAGGGACCGAGGGAGATAGTGAGGAAAGAGATCAATCTGAGGCTGGTACAGTTGAGAAAAGAAGCGAGTCAAGCAGTCAGGGCAGGCAGGGACAAAGCAGAGAACAAAGTAGCTGGAAATGTGTTGCTGGAAAAGCGCAGCAGGTCAGGCAGCATCCAGGGAACAGGAGAATCGACGTTTCGGGCATAAGCCCTTCTTCAGGAAACGTCGATTATGCCCGAAACGTCGATTCTCCTGTTCCCTGGATGCTGCCTGACCTGCTGCGCTTTTCCAGCAACACATTTCCAGCTCTGATCTCCAGCATCTGCAGACCTCACTTTCTCCTCAGAAAACAAAGTAGGACTGATAAATTAAACTGCATTTATTTCAATGCAAGAGGTCTAACAGGGAAGGCAGATGAACTCAGGGCATGGTTAGGAACATAAAACTGGGATATCATAGCAATTACAGAAATGTGGTTCAGGGATGTATAGGACTCATAGCTTAATGTTCCAGGATACAAATGCTACAGGAAGGATAGAAAGGGTGTCAAGAGAAGAGGGGCGTGGTGTTTTGATAGAGGATAGCATTACAGCTATACTTAGGGAGGATATTCCTGGAAATTCATCCAGGGAAGTTATTTGGGTGGAACTGAGAAATAAAAAGGTATGGTCACGTTATTGGGATTGTATTATAGACCCCCCAATAGTCAGAGGGAAATTGAGAAACAAATTTGTAAAGAGATTTCAGTTATCTGTAAAAATAATAGCCTGGTTATGGTAGGGGATTTTAACTTTCCAAACATAGACTGGGATTGTCATAGAGTTAAGGGTTTAGGTGGAGAGTAATTTTTTAAGCATGTACAAGAAAATTTTCTGATTCAGTATGTAGATGTATCTACTAGGGAAGGTGCAAAACTTGACCTACTCTTGGGAAAGAAAGCAGGGCAGGTGACCGAGGTGTCAGTGGGGGAGCACTTTGGTACCAGCGACCATAATTCTATTAGTTTTAAAACAGTGATGGAAAAGGATAGACCAGGCCTAAACGTTGAAGTTCTAAATTGGAGAAAGGCCAATTTTGACGGTATTAGGCAAGAACTTTCAAAAGCTGATTGGGGGCAAATGTTCGCAGGTAAAGGGACGGCTGGAAAATGGGAAGCCTTCAGAAATGAGATAACAAGAGTCCAGAGAAAGTATATTCCTGTCAGGGTGAAAGGAAAGGCTGGTAGGTATAGGGAACGCTGGATGACTAAAGCAATTGAGGGTTTGGTTAGGAAAAAGAAGGAAGCATATGTCAGGTATAGACAGGGTAGATCGAGTGAATCCTTAGAAGAGTATAAAGGCAGTAGGAGTATACTTAAGAGGGAAATCAGGAGGGCAAAAAGGGGACATGAGATTGCTTTGGCAAATAGAATTAAGGAAAATCCAAAAGGATTTTACAAATACATTAAGGACAAAAGGGTAACTGGGGAGCGAATAGGGCCCCTCAAAGATCAGCAAGGCGGCCTTTGTGTGGAGCTGCAGGAGATGGGGAGACATTAAACGACTATTTTGCATCAGTGTTTACTATGGAGAAGGACATGGAAGATATAAAATGTGGGAAAATGGATGGTAACATCTTGAAAAATGTCCATATTACAAAGGAGGAAGTGCTGGATGTCTTGAAATGCATAAAAGTGGATAAATCCCCAGGACCTGATCAGGTGTACCCTAGAACTCTGTGGAAAGCTAGAGAAGTGATTGCTGGGCCTCTCGCTGAGATATTTGCATCATTGATAGTCACAGGTGAGGTGCCGGAAGACTGGAGGTTGGCTAACGTGGTGTCATTATTAAGAAAGGTGGTAAGGACAAGCCAGGGAAGTATAGACCAGTGAGCCTGACGTCGGTGGTGGACAAGTTATTGGAGGGAATCCTGAGGGACAAGATTTATACATATTTGGAAAGGCAAAGCCTGATTAGGGATAGTCAACATGCTTTATGCATGGGGAAATCATGTCTCACAAACTTGATTGAGTTTTCTGAAGAAATAACAAAGGGGATTGATGAGGGCAGAGTGGTGGATGTGATTTATATGGACTTCAGTAAGGCATTCGACAAGGTTCCCCATGGGAAACTGATTAGCAATGTTAGATCTCATGGAATACGGGGAAAACTAGCCACTTGGATACAGAACTGGCTCAAACGCAGAAGACAGAGGGTGGTGGTGGAGGGTAGTTTTTAGACTGGAGGCCTGTGACCAGTGGAGTGCCACAAGGATTGGTGCTGGGACCTCTACGTTTCATCATTTACATAAATGATTTGGATGCGAGCATAAGAGGTACAGTTAGTAAGTTTGCAGATGACACCAAAATTGGAGGTGTAGTGGACAGCGAAGAGGGTTACCTCAGATTACAACAGGATCTTGATCAGATGCAGCAATGGGCTGAGAAGTGGCAGCTGGAGTTTAATTCAGATAAATGCGAAGTGCTGCATTTTGGAAAAGCAAATCTTAGCAGGACTTATACACTTAATGGTAAGGTCCTAGGGACTGTTGCTGAACAAAGAGACCTTGGAGTGCAGGTTCATAGCTCCTTGAAAGTGGAGTCACAAGTAGATAGGATAGTGAAGAAGGTGTTTCGTATACTTTCTATTATTGGTCAGAGTATTGAGTACAGGAGTTGTGAGGTCATGTTGTGGCTGTACAGGACATTGGTTAGGCCACTGTTGGAATATTGTATGTAGTTCTGGTCTCGTTCCTATCGGAAAGATGTTGTGAAACTTGAAATGGTTCAGAAAAGATTTACAAGAATGTTGCCAGGATTGGAGGATTTGAGCTCAAGGGAGAGGTTGAATAGGCTGGGGCTGTTTTCCATGGAGCGTCGGAGGCTGAGGGGTGACCTTATAGAGGTTTATAAAATCATGAGGGACATGGATAGGAAAAGTCTTTTCCCTGCAATGGGGAAGTCCAGAACTAGAGGGCATAGGTTTAGGGTGAGAAGGGAAAGGTATAAAAGAGATCTAAGGGGCAATTTTTTCACTCAGAGGGCGGTACATGTACAGAATGAGCTGTCAGAGGAAGTGGTGGAGGCTGGTACAATTGCAACATTTAAAAGGAATCTGGATGGGTATATGAATAGGAAGGGTTTAGAGGGATATGGGCCAGGTGCTGGTAGGTGGAACTAGATTGGGTTGGGATGTCTGGTCGGCATGGACGAGTTGAACCAAAGGGTCTGCTTCCATGCTGTACATCTCTATGACTCTAAGTAGCTCCCCAGTTAGTGAGACAGCCTTGCCAATTGCAGCCCACAGGTTTCTCAGGCAAGTAGAAGACTGTGGTGGGGGTTTGGGCTAAACTGAGGAAAGGAAGTGATGGAGGGCTAGCATAGCCCTCAGATGCTTTGTGGAACTGAGAGAAAGTATTTGTGCTCCATTTTCCAAGGATAGCAAATTGACAGAATAAAAAACTCCTTGGTGATGACCTCTGGCTAGGTCACAACGAGAGTCTAAGCTTGGGTTTACTCAGCACTGATGAAGTTTGCTCGGGGTCTTTAAAATGGATTGGGGCCCTCATTAGCATATGCAAGCATAGCACATATGTAAGGCGGGAAACTACAATGGTTGAAAATGCCCAAGGTCAATAGACCCCTGAGAAATTGATCATTTTTTCCTTGTGTTTTCTGCTCAGATAAAATAAGGACTGTTTTCTCTGTTTTGTGCACCTGTTGAAACAGCAGGGCATGTGCACAGTGGAGTGATTTGCAGTCTGGCTTTGAAAAGGAATGTGAAACAGATGTCAGACACTTCATTTACCTCAGAGTGGCCCTCGCAGCAGTTTCAGTGCACACCCTGTATTTCTGTTGAGGAACCTTAATTAATGTGATGGACCACATACTTCGGGTGCAGAACGATTTGTGTAAATGTTGGCCACTATTTGGATCATTAGGCATTGTCCTCAGCACTTTAGGCACTACACTCTAATATTTCACCTGCTCTTTGGGGATATGTAAATGGAAGATATTGCTGTGCAATTAAAGATCCATAGAAGGTGTTTTTTGACCCAGTTTCAAATCTGTACCAACACAAATGTGTTGTACAAGCCAAACTGCAATGAAACCTGTAGCATACCTTGAACACCTGTCTGAGGGTTTGCAAACTCAGCTGTCTTTAATTAGCTTTTGAATATAATTTCACATTACGTCATAGTTCTGGCATTACTTGTGGAAACTGCAAATGATTACTCTTTTTTTCCAAATCCATTATTTTGGATGCACTTTGACCTATGGAAAATGTGAAGCTAAAAACTATTGATTTATGTTGAAGGGACAGATGTTATCATCTTTGTTTGCTTCGATTGTATTGTAAATCATTTTTGCAAAGGAAGAATGAAACAATGCTTCAATAATACAGCATTTTTTTGTTTTATATATATATAAATAAGAACAATTTGGAACATAGGATGATGGAATGTGATTTTGTTTTCATTTGTAATCTCAGTCATTATTTAGATTTTTAAAAACTGTTTGGTACAGTGTATGTGATATGCTACAGATAGGTACCAATGAGAGTGCCAATGCTAAGGCTCTGCAGGGTAATGCATTACTAAAGACTGAAAAGGGAGAAACAGTGCTATCATGTTATTTGTATATACTGAAGTATAACCAGAAAAATTCACATCTGACAGAAATATATTTCCGGTAATTAGGTTATTAAAAATGTTTTACATTTTTTATGAGTATAACAGTGAACTGAGCCAAATGTACTTTCTGCATATATACATTATAATTTTAAAAAAGTATTCAGAGCATTAATCAATTTCTCCATATCTCCATCTTGATTTTTGTAAAGATGCATGCTTTTTAAAAAATTCTTTCTTGGGCATAGACCAATATTTGTTGCACATTCCCACCTGTCTTTGATCTGAGTGACTTGTTAAGCCTTTTCAGAGCACAGTTGACAGCCAATCACATTGAGTTATAAAGTATTAAATCATGAATAGAGGCCCTTTGGCCAATCGAATCCATGTCGGTCATCAAGCATCTACTCTAATCTAATTTCCCAACCACTGGTCATAGTCACATTATTGATTGAGATGTATAAGATTATGAAGGGCATGAACAAGATGGATAAGAAGCATCTTGTTGAAAGGTCAGCAATGAGGGGCATAATTTTAACTTCTGACCTTTTGTTGGAGGGAAGATCATTGATGAAGCAGCTGAAGATGGTTGGGTCTCGGACACTACTCTGAGGAACTCTTGCAGAGACGTCCTGGAGGTGAGAGGACTGACCTCCAACAACCACAACTATCTTTCTATTTGCCAGGCATGATGACAACCAATGGGGAGGTTTCCCCGATTCCCATTGATAATTTGTTTGGGCTCCTTAATGACACACTTTGTAAAAGGTGGCTTTGTTGTCAAGGGCAGTCACTCCTACCACACCTCTGAAGTTTGGCTCTTCTGTTCATGTTGAAACGAAGGCTGTAATGAGGTCAGAAGCTGAGCAAGCCTCACTATTATTACCAAAATGTTGTTAGGGTCCATAGCCTATGCAGTATCCAATGCTTCCAAGGGGTGAATCAAATTGACTGAACACAGGCATTGTGATGCTAGGGCTCTCTGGAAGAAGTTGAGATGATTATCTATTTGGCATTTCTAGATGATTGTTGCAAATACTTCAGCCTGATCTTTTGCACTGATGTGCAGGACTCTCCTGTCATTGAGGAAGGGGATATTTGTGGAGTGTCCTCCTCCAGTGAGTTGTTTAATAGTCCACCACCAATCACACTGGGTGTAGCAGGGCAACAGAGCTTAGATCTGATTCATTGCTTGTAGGATCACTCAGCTGTCTCTACGATTTGCTGCTTATTTGCTTCCAAGACACTAGCCATCTTGATGGATGTATTTTGCTGTTCCATCAGTGTCGCTGGGTCAAAATTGCCTCCCTATTGACATTGTGGAGTTTTATCACATGAATTAGCAGCAGTTCAAGACAGTAGTTCACCATCGTATTCTCAAGAGCACCTGGGGACAGGCAATAGATGCTGGCCAGCCAGAAATGCCATTGCATGACAATAAATAACAAAAGAAAAATTCCCTTTATTTACAGCCATCACAGTCTCTACACTCAGGGAAAACACGCAAGAAGCATGTGATAATTGGACATATTTAGAGAGTTGGGTATAAAGTCCAATTTTTTGGATGAAAGAAGATTCACTGACAGAAAACCATCTTTAATCGAAGCAGGTCTTGTATTAAATTGTGCATTAGTTGCACCTTCAGGAATCTGTCGACAAGCACCCCAAGATTTCCCCGAGCTTCTTAGTATCCTGTCATTCATTAAGTACTCCTTTACTTTGTTACTTCTTCTGAAGTGCATCACCTAATACTTTTCTTGAGGTAAAAAAAAACTGATCCAACAGCTACTGAGCGTAACTCCACGCTTGTGGATTCCTTTCCATCTGAACAAGTTGAAATATTCACTACGTAGGAATCAGTTGCGGCTGTGTTATCACCACTTTAGTTGCAAAAAAAACTGTTAATTTATATAAATCTCTCTGACTTACTGTGAAAAAGTTCAAATGTTTCTGGTCATTAATTCTCTTCCAGTCTGCAGTCCTGAATCTGTTTGTCAAAACATTATTTTGTGATCAGCTTAATGCATGGAAGGTCATTTCCAATACATTGACTTTGGTCATAACTAATTCTGACTTATTACAAGCAGTGTGTAACCAGATGGTGCAATGTTATTGCAGTTGGCACCAAACTGCAAATCCAGTCTAACACTGTATATTTCATATGAAAAATATGGCAACAAATATGTCTGAAATGCAACCTAACAATTTCCATCATTCTTGTGTTGTATGGTTTGCATAACTGGAATTGGTATTGACAGATAAATGATTTTCCCATGGTGGATTCATTTCAGGCTAATGTGACAGAGTAGTACGCTGTGTATGTGCTTGGGACATCTAATATCCACACCACTTTTTGCTTAACTGGAGTTAAATTGGATAGCTCATAAAAAAATCTGTTACAGGGATAAGTACGTGATTGACCTATGAATGATGATTGCAATGCATCCAGCATGCCAAACTTGTGTTGGCATCATTTCCAACTTTTCTGTGCTCAGTCAGGCCTCATCATGTCGTTGATTGGCTGCACATATCATCAGGAAATAGTAACTGGTTATCACCAGTTACAGCAAGTATCTTCTCTGCTGGAGATGAAATTGCACATTTTAAAGGAGAGCAGCGATGTGCTTGGACCAGAAACTGATAGTTGTATAGAAAATAGATGTAGTCTGGGAAACTGTAAAGAATGAACGTTTAGCCAGGAACAGGCAATAAATACTGGCCCACCTAGAGAAGCCCACATCGCATGAAGAATAAATAATTTACTCTCACATCTCCCTCTCTTTTGTAGAAAAGGCGATGTTAACTGGAAGGAATTGGAGCTAACCTTAAGGGAGCCACCACAGATATCCCAACTCCCATGGAAGATGAAGTGCTACCCATAATTGGAGCTTGGGCAAAGTAAGTTATGCAAACATTTTCAGCAATGCAATCATAATCTCTTAGATTCATAGAATCATACAGCAGTATGGCCAAAATTACACAAAATTCACACTTGTCCCATTTTCCAGCACTAGGCCTTGAATGGATGTGGGATAACACTATTGATTAGAGGCAATTGATGAGGCCATGCTAATGTTTCTGGCCATACTATACCCTTTATATTCCTGTAGCCATAATTATTGCTGACTGATGTGCAAGCAGAAAAGTGAATATTTTCTCCAAGACGACCAATCCTAATCTTGTTACTGAGGATAAAAAAGAATGATGGCCCGATAATGGATGCCACCTGTGTCTGTTTTAACGTAAATATCATTTGAAATGAACCGTGCATTGCTCATGAAGCACTAGGTAGTCTCTGCAGATTCAGATGTGTAGCATCTGTAATAACTGAATACATGTGTGCCTTGGGAGTGGAAGGAAGCAGAACAGATGGGGCTTCCATCTGGACATCGAAGATATAAAGATGAGAATCAACATTTTTAAAAAATCACAGCACATGTTAATATGATCATAAAAGTTGAGTCAGAATTGATTCAAAACTTAAATGTAATTTGAGTTATTTCCAAAACATTGGATTTTGATTTATGAATTCTGATTGAAGTACATAATGTGCGCAGAAGACTATTTAATTTTTTTTTCTGAGTTCACAATTGCTGAAATTTATGAGAGTGTTGGTTCATAATTTTGTCTGCCTGCATGGTGGCTTTCCTGCATTGTACGGCAATCAAACTGATTTAAAATGCAGCCTTCACAGTCAGCATCCAGATGTTGATTTTCTTTTAAAATTGTATTGTTTTGTTTGAAAATATATTGTTTGATTTAACAATATGTGTGAAAGAGTGTATGAACAGAAATGGAATAGAAACAAATTTTGCGAGAGAGTGGTTGACAAGCGTTTTTTATGTAAGTCTCCAATTTATAATTTCCTTGGAAGATTGATCTCTTTCTCTCCAATTTCTGGATCAACAAGTAACATTGGAATGGTTGTATTTCTCAGAACAGCAACCTTGGCTTAAAGCAATGTTTTGCTGTAATCAAGTCATAGAGTCATACAGCACGGAAACAGATCCTTAGGTCCAACTCGTCTGTGCAGAACAGTTATCCCATTCTGACCTAGTCCCATTTGCCAACATTTGATCCATATCCCTCTAAATCCTTCCTATCCATAAATCCATCCAGAAGCCGTTTAAATCTCATCCTTTTGGCTAAGAACAGATATAAAACACCAACCATTTCTGAAGGGAGCTTGCTTCAAAGCTGAACTTAGAAACAGTTGAACACAAGTGTCTCAATTACAGTGCAAATGCAGCTTGAACCCAGAGTCAGGTCCCAACTTGACACCAAACAAAGTAAGTGTGTTCCCCTTTAACTATAAGACCATAAGATGTGGGAACAGAAGTAGACCACCATGCCTTCAAGTCTGCTCCACCATTCAATGAAATTATGTCTGATTTGATAATCTTTACCTCCAGTTTCCTGCCTTTTCCCTATAACCCTTGATTCCCTTCCTGATTAAAACTCTGTCTGTCTCAGCCTTGAATATACTTAATGACCCAGGCTCAACAGTCTGCTATGGTAAGGAATTCCTCAGCTTCACAATCCCCTGCGAGAAAAACATTCCTCCTCATTTCTTTATAATGTGTGTCTCCTTATTCTGAGGTTTCTTCCTCTCTTGTCCTAGAATCCCTCCAATGTGGAAACAGGCCATTTGGCCCAAGACATTCACGTCGACCCTCTGAAGAATAACCCATCCAGACAACTGCTCTATATTTACCCCTGACTAATATACCTAAACTACATAATCCCTGGACAATATGGGCAATTTAGCAAGGCCAATTCACCTAACCTGCACATCTTTGGATTGTGGGAGGAAACCGGAGCATCCGGAGGAAACACAAGCAGATATGGAGAATGTGCAAACTCCGCAGACAGTCGCCCAAGGCTGGAATTGAACCTGGGTCCCTAGTGCTGTGAGCCACTGTGCCGCCCATAAGAGGAATGAAACTGTCTACCCTGCTTCTATCCTGTCAAATCCATAGAGAAACCTGTATGTGTCAATAAGGTTGCCTCTCAATATTCTATATTCCAATGAGTATAGGCCCAACCTACTCAATCTTTCCTCATAAGAGACATCTTCAATATCCGATGTAAGTCTAGTGAACCTTCTCTGGACTGCCTCCAATGCTGATGCATCTTTATTTAGAAAAGGTGACCCTAACTATTCACAGTAGCCCAACTGTGGTCAGACTAGAGCTTTGTATTGTTTTAGCAAACCTCCTTACTTTTATTCTCGATTTCCTTTGAAATAAAAATCAAGCAGGACTTATACACGTAATGGTAAGGTCCTAGGGAGTGTTGCTGAACAAAGAGACCTTGGAGTGCAGGTTCATAGCTCCTTGAAAGTATTGAGTATAGGCGTTGGGAGGCCATGTTGAGGCTGTACAGGTCATTGGTTAGGCCACTGTTGGAATATTTCATGTAATTCTGGTCTCCTTCCTATTGGAAAGATGTTGTGAAACTTGAAAGGGTTCAGAAAAGATTTACAAGGATGTTGTCAGGGTTGGAGGATTTGAGCTATACGGACAGGCTGAACAGGCTAGGGCTGTTTTCTCTGGGTGCTGGCAGGAGGGACTAGATTGTGTTGGGATATCTGGTCGGCATGGACGGGTTGGACCGAAGGGTCTGTTTCCATGCTGTATATTTCTATGACTCTATGACTCTCTAACTCTTCCTTCACCTTCTCCATAACTCACTGAGCTTTTTGTGAATCATACATGAGGATTCATTCATCCCTCTGTTTCATAGACTTCTGCAGTTTTTCTCTATTTCAATAATATTCAGTTCTTATATTTCTCCTGCCAAAGTGCAGAACCTCACATTTTCCCACATAATGTTCTATCTGTCAAGTTGTGGCCCACTCACTTAGCCTGTTCATATCCCTCTACAGGCTCTTTGTGTCATCCTCATCACTTGTCTTGCCATCTATTTTGGTACTACCTGCAAACTTCATTGTGGCATAGTATAGGCTATAATAAAGCTTTGGTTTTCATTTGCTTAGACCTCAGCTATGCCTGGCGGATTGCTGTTCCAGACCGTACAGACTGCACTAACTCGGAGTCCTCTCCATTACCTGAAGTTGTTCATCCGGTGTTTCCAAAGCTATTGGGTCCTCCAGCACCATTTGCAACTGGACAATGCCACGTGTGAAGCTAGCCAATAGAAGGTCTGTTTGCTTCATGGGTGCTTGCCCTTGAATGCAGTTATGACCAGAAAAGAACAGCAAAGTCCACCAAATCAATAGCCTGGGTGACTCAACAAGTATTGGCTAAATGTCCACTCAGGCGAAAGTGACAACTGCAGATGCTGGAGATTAGAGTGAAGATTAGAGTGGTGCTGGAAAAGCACAGCAGGTCAGGCAGCATCCAAGGAGCAGGAAAATTAACGTTTTGGGCAAGAGCCCTTGATTCCTGATGAAGGGGTCCTGCCTGATACGTCGATTTTCCTGCCGTGCTTTTCCAGCACCACTCTAATCTTGACTTTAAATGTCCACTCATAGAACATAGAACATAGAAGAATACAGCGCTGATTCCTGATGAAGGGGTCCTGCCTGATACGTCGATTTTCCTGCCGTGCTTTTCCAGCACCACTCTAATCTTGACTTTAAATGTCCACTCATAGAACATAGAACATAGAAGAATACAGCGCAGTACAGGCCCTTCGGCCCTCGATGTTGCGCCCACCTAACCTACACTAGCCCACTATCCTCCATATGCCTATCCAATGCCCGCTTAAATGCCCATAATGAGGGAGAGTCCACCACTGCTACTGGCAGGGCATTCCAGAACTCACGACACGCTGAGTAAAGAACCTACCCCTAACATCTGTCCTATACCTACCACCCCTTAATTTAAAGCTATGCCCCCTCGTAATAGCTGACTCCATACGTGGAAAAAAATTCTCACTGTCGACCCTATCTCAACCCCTAATCATCTT
>NC_057710.1:25866735-25929921 GCF_004010195.1 Chiloscyllium plagiosum | reverse complement strand
TCCTTCTACCTATGTCGTTGGTGCCAATGTGGACCACGACTTCGGGCTGCTCCCCCTTCCCCTCCAGGACCCGGAAAACACGATCAGAGACATCACGTACCCTTGCACCTGGGAGGCAACATACCAAATGTGAGTCTCTCTCGTTCCCACAAAACCGCCTATCTGTGCCGCGAACTATCGAGTCCCCAATTACTACTGCTCTGCTCTTCTTCACCCTTCCCTTCTGAGTAACGGGGACAGGCTCCGTGCCAGAGACCTGAGCCCCGTTACTTACCCCTGGTAAGTCATCCCCCCCACAAGTATCCAAAACGGTATACTTGTTCTTGAGGGGAACGGCCGCGGGGGTCCCTCCACTGGCTGCTTCCTCCCAGTCCCCCTCACTGTCACCCATCTATCTGCCATCTTTGGAGTTACTACTTCCCTAAAGTAGTAACCTGCCTCATGATCATTTCTGGACAGCTGGCTATATCTGTGAATAAAGATCCAATTCGACATGTCCTTCCTGTTACAGATTCTACCCTCAGCTGGTTCCTACCAGCCTCACTGACAAATACCAATATCAGTCAGTCAAGAACATTTCCTTGACTGTGAGCTCCTCAGGGGCAAATATTTTAGCATTGTCCTCAATGTACCCACATTCTGCCAAATCACATTCACCAATTCAAAATGCATCAATTATCTCCAGCGTCCACAATGGCCACTCTTGTGGCTCAACAGCCAATTTACACACAACTCCAGTGCCAATGCAAGTCGAACTCTGCATTTTTTCAATCTGAATTATTTACACAGGCATTTATTTGTTTTGTGAAAAGGAGAATTTAGATCAATAAAAGTGTTACTGACAAGTTTTCAAAGTATTGACTTCAGACTTGATCCTGAGACAACTTGAGTGATGCAACGCCAGTGCCTTCTGGAAAAAAGAAAGCAACTGTATTTAGTGATTAGTTAAAGCAAAAATTTGGTGATGCAAAATCTTCACTGACTGCCTGTAGCCATGTGTATACGTGTAAACATACTGAGGTCTTTGAATCATAAAGCCTTGGAATTATACTATACAGAAAAGAATCTTTGATCAATCGAATCTGTACCACTAAAAATACACTGCTACCTACACTACTTCCACGTTCCTATGCCAGGCCCAGAACCTTGAGTGTTATGACACTTCAGGTTCTTATCCAAGCACTTTTTATAGGTTGTGAAGTTTTTTGCCTCAAATACCCTCCCAGGAATCATATTCCAGACCCCAACACACTATAGATGAAAATGTTTTCCCTCAAATCCCCTTTAAACCTCCTGCCTTTCACTTTAAAATTATGCCTCTTTGTTATTAACCTTTTGACTAAAGGGAACAGCTGATTTCTCTACACCCTGTCCACGGTCTTCATAATCTTACATACCTCTAACAGATCCCCTGTCAACCTCTCTGTTCCCCAAGCTTTTCCGGCATCCTGGTTAGTGGTCATCGTAAAGGTTAACAAAAGAGGAAAAGAAAATGTACACATATATAGCACCTCTCATGACACCAAGCATCCCCGTTTAGTCATTGTTGTAATATAGGAAGCAGAGCAGCTAATTCACACCCAGCAGTCCCACAAACAGCAAGACGATAAATGACCAAATGCTCTGTAATAGATATTCTGGTTATTGCAATCACAAAATGAGACAGTATTGGAATGAGGTCATTTAGCCTGATGAGTTCTTTAAAAGAGCTGTCCACTTAGTCTTGGCTTTCTCCTTAGTCTTGTCTTTTCTTGATTTTTTTTAAAAAAATGTATGAATTCCCTTTGGGAAGTTACTTTAGAATCTGCTTCCATCTATTCAGGCAATGCATTATAACTTGCTAACCGAAAACATTTGTCCTATCTCCCCTTTATGCCAATCACTTTAAACTTTGTCCTTTTGGTGCTGATATTTCTGTGAAATTAAATAACAATCTGTGAATCTCTTTATTTCAGGAACTCTGGTCAGCTGTAAGTTATTGTGGGAGCAGTTTTGCAAGAGAAGGAATTCTGCAGTATTTTCAAGTCTGTGCAAAATTGCTCCAGTTTTAGGTACTCTATATTTCCTTGATTTGATTTACTTGTTGGTTAAGGATCATTGAGATCATCATTAACAGATCCCTTTCAGTCAGTAAAATAGCTCAACGTAGGATCCAAGTAGGAAGAAGATTAAAAATAAAGATGAACCAACTATACCACCCTACCCTGATAGTCTCAGACCCAATATTGACCCTCCCTGACCTGATCCAGCAGAGGAGATAGTGAGGTCTGCAGATGCTGGAGATCAGAGTTGAGAGTGTGTTGCTGGAAAAGCACAACAGGTCAGGCAGCATTCAAGGAGCAGGAAACTTGACATTGCGGGCCAGAGCCCTTTACCAGGAATTCTTCTCAGTATTCTCTAAGTGTCAATGAGATGCCCTCTCATCTTTCCAAATTCCATTGTGTACAGACTCAACTGCTCCTCACATGACAAGCCTTTCATTCCCAGGATTATTCTGATAAACCTATTCTGGATCACCTCCAAAGCCAGCGCATCTTTCCTTCGAGAGCCAAAACTTCTCGCAAATATTTCAAATGCCGTTTGACCAGTGCCTTACACAGCCTCAGCAGTACGTCTGCACTCTTGTATTCTAGTCCTCTTGAAATGATTGTTAACATTGCATTTGGCTTCCTAATTCCTAACTGAACGTGCACGTTAATCTTAACAGAATGCTGAACTAGGACTCCTAAATCATTTTGTGCTTCATATTTATTAAGTTTTTTCTCATTTAGAAAATAGTCTATGCCTGTATCCTTCCGACCACAGTGCATGACCTCCCACTTTTCCACACTGTGTTTTATCTGTCACTTCTTTGCCCACTCGACTTGCCTGTCCAAGTCCTTCTGCTGCCTTCCTGCTTCCTCAACATTATCTGCCCCTCACCTAACTCCATGTTATCTGCAAACGTAGCAACAAAGCCCTCAGTTCCTTCATCCTGATTGTTTGTGTATAACGTGAATAGTTATGGTCCTAACACTGACCCCTGCAGTTACCTGCTACAATCCTGAAAAGACTCCTTTATCCCTACTCTCTGCCTTCTATCCACGCCAGAACCTTGCCTCTAACATTATGGGCTCTTATCTTCTACAGCAGCCTCCTGTGCAGTACCTTATCAAAGGCCTTCTGGAAATCCAAATGCAGCACGTCCACTGGGCTCTTCTTTGTCTAATTTTCTCATTACCTCCTCAAAGAATTCTAACAGGCTGGTTAGGTGTGACCTCCTCTTGATTAAGCCGTACTGACTTGGCTTATTTGAGCATGTATTTTCAAGAATTCCGCAATCTCATCCTTGATAATGGACTCTACAATCTTACCAACAAATTTTCTGTTTTTATTTCAGATTTCCAACATCCACAGTATTTTGCTTTTATTATGGTTGATTTACTTTTCTGAAGAAAAGCAGATGGGTTTTTGTAGCAACTCATGACGTTCATCATGTTGCCACTATTTAGGCCAGCTTTCAAATCCAGATTTTATTAATTGAATTTAAATCCCAACAGATGTCATTTTGGAATACAAGTCTAATTCTTAGAACATTAGCATGTGCCTTAAAATTCCATGTCTAGTGTCATTCCCGCAATCTCCCCATGAATAGCATTGGCCTGAGAACATGTCAAACCTGTCCTGACAATGTCAACGTTGTGAAAATGAAACTTCCAATCAATTTTGCTGACAACACGCTGCATATGTTTATTTTATTTTCCTCATCATGTCTCGTTCTTTTGCCAATCACCTTAAATCTGTCCAACCATATTGCTGTTTGATTCAAAAGGAGATCAAAACTGTACAATAGAGTCATCGAGTCATACAGCACAGAAGTGGCCCTTCGGTCCATTGAATCTGTGCTCATCTATTGACACTAATTTCAGTTTCCAGCACTTGGTCCATGGCCATAGAAGGTATGACATTTCAAATGCTCATCCACATGCTGTTTAAAAGTGGTGAGGTTTCCCACCTCTAATACCCTCCCAGGAAGTGCATTCCAGATTTCCACCTGTTCTGCGTGAAAAACATTTTCTTCAAACCCCCTCTAAACCTCCTGTCTTACACCTTCAAATTATGCCACGTGTTATTGGTTCTTCAACTAATGGGGACAGCTGCTTCCTATCAACACAGTCCATGCTCCTTATAGATGTGGAACAGTACAGCACAGGATCAGACGATTCGGCCCATCATATCTACACTGACTACGATGCTACTCTAAACCAATCGCATCTGTCTGGACATGGTCTTTATCCCTGTATTCTTTGCCTGTTCATGTGTCTAACTAAATAGCTCTTAAACATTTCTATTGTCGTTACTTCTGCCACCTCCCCCTGGTAGCATGTTCCAGCCACCTACCACCCATTGTCTTAAAAAAAAATGCTTCACACATTTCCTGTAAACCTTCCCCCTCTCACCTTAAACGTATGCCCCGTGGGTTTGATATTACTATCCTGGCCGACTACCCACCCTCTCGTAATTTTATACTCGACAAAACAGGGCCACTATGGAGTGTATTGACTTTGTTGTAATTTTCTATTATTCTATCAGCATATGCATTACGACAGGCAACATTCTGGCCCATGCATTAAAAAAATGTAACCGTACACGTCACCATTTTAATTTACACCTGTCAGTTCTTTACCCACATCTATTGTATGCACCTAGAAACACTTAGCTCAGTTGGCTGGATGGCTGGTTTGTGATGGCAACAGTGTGGATGGAATTCCCCCACTGGTTGAAATTATGATGAAGGGCTCAACCTCTCCCGTCTAATCATATATGGTCCTCCCCCACTTAACCTTTTCTGCTCTAAACAAAACATTCTGAACTTATTCAGACTGTCTTCAGTGAAAATGCTCCAGTTCAGGAATAACCTGGTCAATCTCCTTTGCAACCCCAAACCCCAGTGCAATCAAAGTATGGAGACCAGAACTGCACACAGTACTCCAACTGTGACCTAACCAAACTTTAGTACAAGTCCAACATAGCCACTCTGCTCTTATAATCTATGCACGACTAATAAAGACAAGTGACCCATGTGCATTTTTAACCACACCATTAACCTATCCTGCTGCCTTCAGGGATCTGTGGACATGTACCCCAAGATCCCCCCTGTTGCTCTGAATTTGCTAGTGGCTTGCCTTTCATTGAGTACTCCCTTAGCATAGAATCTCCATAGTGCGAAAGCAGACCATTCAGCCCATCAGTTCCACAGCAGCCATCCGAAAAGCAAGGTGGGACATGGGGATCTCTGTATTGGGGGCAGTGTGTGAACAGGTGTGTAACCAGGGAACCGGGGGGGTAGGGGGTGGTCTCTACAGTGTGTATTAGGGGACAGGGTCTATAGGGATCATCTTGTATCAGAGGACAAGGGGGGGATAGTATTATGGCCTGACTTTCCTCATGATTGCTGAATTTGATAAAAGCTGCCCACTCTCCTAAACATGATATGGTGAGATGCTGGATGTGATGTTGTGTTGCCGTTTGGGATATGCTGCATAATGTCTGAAGGAGCGGACAACCGAGATGTAAGGAGATGAAATGATTGATGTCAGCACGCTGGGGGGTGAGCTTCCTGACTCACTATGGACCGAGAAGAGTTACTACAATGGCTGAAGATGTAAGACAACTGTAGTTACAAATTTTGAATAGTTATGGGTCCCAGAAACCATTGTAAAGATGATGGGAATAAGAATATTATTATATATACTGCCCTGGTAATCCCTTAAAAGATCCCATGGCATAGAAATTCAATCCGACTGTGACCTTCAGTGTCACAGACACTGGAAGACCACCTACATGACCAGAACTTGCTTCCCCTGCCAGCCTGCCACAGATTGATGAGAGTGTCTCTCTGGAGAGAGGTAGCTGCTGAGGATGTAGGTACACAGACATCTGGAGATAATCTAATCTCTGCCTTTGCACCCTTCTGCAAGGTTATTTTTAAATTTGTTCACAGTATGAGACATTGCTGACTGGGCCAGCCATAATGTATGTCCTTTCGAGTAAATGGTGATGAACTTCTTGATCAGCCACAGCTGATTTGATGTCGGTGAACCCACAGTGTCATTAGCAAAGGAGTTACATAATTTTAATGCATTGGTGTTGAAGAAACTGCAATATCTTCCCAAATCAGGATGGAAATCCTGCAGGTCATGGTGTTCCATCCATCCCTGTCTTTCCAGATGGTAGAGGTTATTGGTATGGGAGATGCTGTTGGTAGAGCCTGAGTAAGAAGCTGCAATGCATTTTGTAGATGGCTTTCAATGTGCATCTCTAGTTGAGGGAGTGAATGCTGAAAGTGGAGGATTTTATGCCAATCAAGCAGGATGCTTTCTTCTGGTTGGTGTGAAGTGTTGTTGGAACTGCACCCATTCAGGCAAGTGGGGAGTATTCCAACACACTCCTGACTTATGCCTTGTAGATGGTGGTAGGATATGAGTTACTTGTCATAGAATTCCTAGCCTCTGACCTGATCTTGGAGCTGCAGTGTTTATGTGGCTGGTCCAGTTCACTTTCTGGTCAATGATATCACCCAGGAAGTTGATAGTGAGGAACTCATGTTAAAAGGAGGTGGTTACATTCACTCTTATTGGAGATGATCATCGCCTTGTTTGTGTGTGGCACAAATGTTACTGGCCACTTATCAGTCTAAACCTGGATATTGTCCAGAACTTGCATTTGAAAACTTGAGTATGTGAGTAGTGGTGAATGGTGCTTGACATCGGGCTATCATCAACAAAGATCCTTACTTCTGACCTTATGATAGAAGGAAGGTGAAACTGGTTTGGCCTAGGATACTATCCGGAGGAACTCCTGCAGAGACTACCTGGAGCTGAGATGACTGACCTCCAAAAACCACAGTCTTTTTCCTATATGCCAGGTGTTACTCCAAACAAGGGAGAGTTTGCCCCCGATAGCCATTGATTCCAATTTTGCGAGGGCTCCTTAATGCCACACTCAGTGGAATGCAGCCTTGATGTGAAGGGCTGTCACCTCACCTCCGGAATTCAATCCTTTTATCCATGTTTGAACCAAGGCTGTAATGAGGTCAGGAGCTGTGTGGCCTTGATGGAACCCGAACTAGGCGCCAGTGCGCAGGTTGTTTCCAAGCAAGAACACGGGGCACTGTCACTTCACTATTATGATGCTACTGTGGCTGTCATCCTCTCTTCCAATTCATTCACTTCCAAGTGAACTTGTCCTGAGTATGATTTCCCCCACGTCTCTGATCAAAGGCTTTGGAGCTAGGGTGGATGAATTCTTCTTCAGCAGGACAATCAAGGGTTATTGGGCGTAGATGGGGAATGTGGAATTCAAAACACAAACAGATGAGCCATGATCTTATTGAGTGACAGAGCAGGCTTGTGGGAATGAATGGCCTAATTCTGCTTCTATTTCACATGGTCATACATTCAAACTATCTCAGCCACAGTCTGCAACTCTTCACTATCATTCTGTCATCAGCTGAATTGTGACTATTTTCTGCTGCGATTCTCTGCTGCCAATCCCCACCCACAGAATCTAGACAATCACCATAAATTCATGTGCACTGAGAAACCATGTGTAATTTCATAATGGGTTTTTATAACAGTTAATGAAAGCTGTGCGGTCACCATGATTAAAACTAGCTTTCAATTTCAGATCATTTTGGATTAATAGAATTTAAATTCCATCAGCAAGTGGATGAGTTGGGCCTCTGAATGACTCAATCACAATGCTATTATCATCTCTCAGCATGGTGGCCCTGTGGTTAGCACTGCTGCCTCACAGCACCAGGGTCCCAGGTTTGATTCCAGCCTTGGGTGACTATCAGTGTGGAGTTTACACATTCTCCCCATGTCTGTATGGGTTTCCTCCCACAGTCTAAAGATGTGCAGGTCAGGTGAATTAGCCATGGTAAGTTGCCCATTGTGTTAGGTGCATTAGTCAGAGGGAAATGGGTCTGGGTGGATTACTCTTTGGAGGGTCAGTTGGGCTGAAGGGCCTGTTTCCACACTGTAGGGAATCTAATCTAATTCATCACTGCTTCCCCGCTTCCTTTCATTTGGTCAATTCCATTTCCTCAGAGCCGCTGCCCCTTTAATCCCAAAGGGCCTCCACTTTGTTTTGTATGAAAGTCCATGCGGTGGCATTTTCTCATCCTCCTGTTGAAATTTCATTTTTAAAATTATTTTAGGTTCCCGACAATTACTCTGCTCTCTAGGCTGTTTCAGGGGCATTAAAGACTCAATCACATTAGACACATGGAGACCAGATACTTGAATGTTTGAATACTGTCTTCACTTTGATGCTCTCCCTTCCAGACGACTGTTTAACGATGATGCACACAGTGATTTTCTCTTTGGAGAGTGGGTAGCCTGTAGGTAAATAATTATGAGAGATTGAGCTCATGAAGATAGTTAATGATTTTACTAAGTGGTGAAAAGGGTAACTTTAAAACTATGGTCAATAATAAGTCAAACTGTAACCAATAATGTTCTGATTCCCTTTTAATATAGAGAAGTAAATTAATATAGTCTTGATGTAGTTTGAATTGTAATATTATGCAGTAAATGGGCTCATATATTTTCTAGTTATAATGCCAGAGCCTCAAGCAACAACATAATGTGTACAGCAAAGACAGGACTGAAGTCAAAGTTGGATAGAAACTAACAATCAAAGTGACAGGTCAAGTGATTTGTGCATATATCATATTAAGGTATTAACATGAAATTCCAATTTTCACTAACTTTTTATTAAAATGCTGCCCATTTATTAAAATGCTGCCCATCTCCCTGTGGTGACGGGCCCTCCTGTAGCATTAATCAGTAAGACAGTAAGAGCTTCCACAGGCACATAAAAAGGAAGAGAGTAGCTGGAGTAAATGTCAGTCTTAGAAGGTGAGGCTTGAGAATTAATATTAATAAACAAAGGAATGGCAAGAATTTGAAGAAGTATTTTGCATCTCCCTTCATGGTGAAAAACAAAGAAACGATCTCAAAAATAGTAGTCATAGAGCCACTGAGTTATCATATCAACATTTGAGATGTGGGTGTCACTGACTCTGCAGTATTTATTGCTCATCTCTAGTTGCCCTTGCAAAGGTGGTGGTGAGATGCCTTCTTGAACTGCTGTTGGTATACTGCTGTAGGGAGGAATTTCCAGGATTTCGACCCAACAACACTGAAGGAACAGCAAAATATTTATTATGTGGCAAGATTGAGGATGAAACTAAAACAATCACCAGCAGTAATGAAGACCATAAGATATAAGAGCAGAATTAGGCCATTCAGCCCATCAAGTTTGCTCTGCTATTCCGTCATGGCTGTATGTTCATAAATCCCATTCTCTTGCCTTCTTCCTGTAAACTTTCATTCTCTTAATAATTAAGAACCTAAGAATCTCTGTCTTAAGTACACTCAATGACATGGCCTCCACAGCCTGCTGCAGCAATGAGTTCCACAGAGTAACGACCCTTTGGCTGAAGAAATACCTCATCTCAATTCTAAATGGTTGTCCCTTCACTCTGAGGCTGTGCCCTTGGGTTCTAATCTCTCCTACTCATGGAAACATCTTACCCTCCTCCAAATTCCCCTCCCACCACTCTATCCAGGCCTCTCAGTTTTCTGTGAGTTTTAACTAGCTATTCCCTCATCCTTCTAAACTCCATTGTATGCAATCCCAGAGTCCTCAATCACTTCTCATGCGATAAGCCCATCATCCCAGGGATCATACATGTTCATCTTCTCTAGACCCCATCTAAGGTCAACTCATCCTTTCTTAGATACACAGCCCAAACTGTTCCCAATATTCCAAATGCAGTTTGACCAGAGCCTTGTACAGCTACAACAGGACATAGAACATAGAACATAGAACATAGAACAATACAGCACAAAACAAGCCTGTTGTGCCGAACATTTGTCCTAGCTTAAGCACCCATCCATGTACCTATCCAATTGCCACTTAAAGTTCGCCAATGATTCTGACTCTGCCACTCCCACGGGCAGCGCATTCCATGCCCCCACCACTCTCTGGGTAAAGAACCCACCCATGACATCTCCCCTGTACCTTCCACCCTTCACCTTAAATTTATGTCCCCTTGTAACACTCTGTTGTACCCGGGGAAAAAGTCTCTGACTGTCTACTCTATCTATTCCCCTGATCATCTTATAAACCTCTATCAAGTCACCCCTCATCCTTCGCCGTTCCAATGAGAAAAGGCCTAGCACTCTCAACCTATCCTCGTACGACCTATTCTCCATTCCAGGCAAACATCAGGCAGTCCATTCAACCTTGTGGCATATTGAGGCCTTTACATGGCCAGAGCTTCATTCCAACCCTGTCATCATTTTATTCGCAAGAGAGGGCAGCTGAGGAAGTAAGGTGGTGGCATAGTAGTTATGCCATTGGGCTAGTCATTTAGAGCCCTGAAAAATACTCTGGGGATGTGGGTTTGAAATCCCCCACTATCCACAACTCCACCAACCTTCGTATCGTCTGCAAATTTACTGACCCACCCTTCGACTCCCTCCTCCAAGTCATTAATAGGACATCCCTATTCTTATATTCCAACCCTCTCAAAATGAATGCTACACTCTAATTGCCTTCTAACTGCCAACTGAACTTGCATGTTAACATTAAAAGAAACCTGAACGAGGACTTCTAAGTCCCTTTGCACTTCAGATTTCTTAAGCTTTTCCACATTTAGAAAATAATCTATGCCTCTATTCTTCCTACCAAAGTACATGACTTCACATTTTCCCATATTGTATTCTATCTGTACTTGTTTGCCCACTCTCCTACCCTCTCCAAGTCCTTCTACAGCCTCCCTGCCTCCTCAACACTATCTATCCCTCCAGTTATCTTTGTGTCATCTATAAACAATGCCCACAGTTACTTCGTTCAAATCATTATTGTGTAGTGTGAATAATTGTGATCCCAATACCAAACCTTCTGGAACTCCAGTAGTCACCAGCTGCTATCCTGAAAGAGACTCTTTTATCTCCACTCTCTATCTTCCATCAGTCAGGCAGTCATCTATCCTGTCAGCGCCTTGCCTCTAATACCATTGGCTCTTAGCTTATTTAACATCCTCCTGCGCAGCACCTTGTCAAAGGCCTTCTCAAAATCCAATTAGATCACATCCACTGGCTCACCATTGTACTGGAAAACTAGGAGCACTAGAGGATGACAAGTTCCCTGATGGCCTACCTCCTCAAGTCTTTTAAGAAGTGACTACAGATATAATAGATATATAGGTTGTAATTTCCCAAAATTCTCTAAATTCAGAAGAAGTTCTGTTGCATTGTAAAACTGCAAGGAGACAGGAAAGCAGACAACTGTAAGCTAATGAGTCTAACATTCGCCATTTGAAATATGCTGAAATCCCTTACTAATGAAGCAACATAAGCCATTTAGAAAATTATAATTTCATCAAGTAAAATCAATGTTGTTTTACAAAAGGAAAACGATGTTTGACAAATTTATGGGAACTGTTGGAAGGTGTAAATACAGGTGGATATATTGCATTTGTATTTCCAATGTGGTGCAATGAAATAGTCTCAATGAAGCTCCAGCATTTTGAGTAAACAGTCCGATTACTTCTACCTTATGTGAACCAGAATATGTGATCCCTCTCAATCCTAGCACTGTAAATGGATTTTAATGACAGGGCTTTAAGTCCTATCTTGATCTATTTATGGCAGCTCTTACAGTGAGGGCAGGAACCTGTCGTGAATGTAGAACCAACGAAAAAAAGGAAGTCACTGTCACGAATGATTGTATGATCTGTCAGCGAGTCTTCGTCAGTATACTGTTAAATAGAGGAGCACATCATTGGGAGATGTTCCCATTCATTTGTGCCTGCATCCCTCACTTGTGGCAGCAGAACAGTAGTTAAGTAGTTAAATAGCTCATCACATTAGGGTCATGCTGGGGTTAGCTCAGACTGCTGATAGTTGGTTTGTTGATGTAAATACCAACGATGCAGGTTCAATTCCTATATCAGCTCAAGTGACGATGAAAATCCGGCCTTCTCAAGCTTGCCTTTTGCCTGAGGTGTGGTGACCCTCTGATTAAGTTTACCACCTTTCTCTGATCAGAGAGTAAGACTATGGTGACATCACCTTGCTTAAGTCATAAACAAACCGTCATTTGTTAATGACTTTTCTAGTATGTAGTGCCATCCATACAAGTCGTCATTGTTAGAGCATAAAAACCTACAAAATGCCTGATACAATTTTAAGGAAAATAACTTCTCTCCTTCCTTTTTCCTCTTCCTGAGGTAAAATTCAGCAGCCAAAGCATTAGTCCCAGAGTTTATTTCAGCATCCAACTCCAAACATCATCCTCCGGATGGTTCTAATCCTTAGAGCATCATGATTTTATTTTTATTGTGTAACATCTGCAGAAATTACTTCTATAAAATGAAGGAGAAATGCATAGCCAGTCTTGTAAAGCCAATATCTGTATTCAACAGAATTACATCTCGCAAAATACAATCACATGGGACTTCAGAGATGGCAACAGTCAGGTTACAGAATGGAATTGGCTAAAGAGTAAGAGATAGAGGGTATTGTTGAATAGATGTTTGTCTGACTGGGGGGAGGGGGGGGAGGAGTATATAGCACTCTCCTATGAGAGTTAGTTTAAAGACCATTACTTTTCCTTTTATATAATAATATTTTGGACTCCGATTTAGGGTGTGCAATTTTGGAGTTTGTGGATATTAAAAAACTTGGCAGTGTAATAAATACTGAACTGGATAATCACAGACTTTAGGAAGGCCACCGACAGACTAGTGACCTGGACGGACATGTAGCAGATACAATTTAATGTCAATAAGTATGGAGTGATTCACTTCTGTAAAAACAAAATGGGAAAAGCAGTCTAGTTTTCACTTTTTCTCTCTCCACAGATGTTTTCAGATCTGTTGACTTTCTTCTGTATTTTCTGTTTTTATTTCAGATCTCCAACATCAGCAATATTTTTTCGTTTAATCTAAATAGCACAATTTTGAGGAGTATGCAAGTGCAGAGGGACATGGGCATGAATATTCTCAAATTCTTTAAGGTGGTAGGGTAGTTAGGAAAGGAAATAGGATTTTTTTTGCTCTCTAATTAGGGTCCGTGACCACAATAAGAAGAAAGCCATACAGTCAGAGTCATACAGCACTGTAACAGGCCCTTCAGCCCAATTTGTCCATGCTGACCAGGTTTCCTAATCTGAACACATCTCATTATAGGCGGCACGGTGGCACAGTGGTTAGCACTGCTGCCTCACGGCACCAGAGACTCTGGTTCAATTTCTGCCTCAGGCAACTGTCTGTGTGGAATTTGCATATTCTCTCCGTGTCTGTACGAGTTTCCTCTGGGTGCTCCGGTTTCCTCCCACAGTCCAAAGATGTGCAGGTTAGGTGAATTGGCCTGGCTAAATTGCCTGTAGTGTTAGGTGAAGGGGTAAATGTAGGGGATTGGATCGGGGTGGGTTGCTCTTCAGAGGGTCGGTGTGGACTTGTTGGGCCAAAGGGTAAACTAGAAATAAAAAGGTCAGTTCATCTCCAGCTGCAAAGTAGATTTGAGTCAAATAGTATAAACCTCCAATTATTGCCTAAAGGTCCAGCCATTTACTTCCCTCTTGCATTTATCTCAGTGTTATCTGCAAATGTTGACAATGCTCATTCTCATCTGTATCAGAATTATTAATGTAGTCAATGAGCAGAAACTACTCAGATGTGATTCCAATTTGCTCATTCCTCCCTCCTCACCATTCTTTGACCCAGTTTTCTACCACTGATTTAATTTTATTCTACTCTTATCTTATCCACCTCTTTCTAAAAGTTCACATGCCCCTTCCCTGCTACATTTTCTCATCCTTTAAAAGTTCCTAAAGTTTGATAAGCATGTGTTTTTTTTGTGATGATGCATCTTGCTTTCTTCTAACCATTTTGCATTCATCTGGACATATTCCCAATCCAAGATATCAAACTGACTTTCCAATGATGATCTGAGTTAGCTGTCCCCCCCACCCTCTCTCTCTCTCCTGGATTGCAAAATGGATATTGCTCTAAGAGATGCTGGAGCTGGTATGTGGCACAAAACCTTGTTGTGATGCTCTAGGGTCTATGGGCTCACTAGTAATAAGTACTAAAGATTTAACCACTAATACGTCTTTGGCAGAAGAGACATACTTGAGTAACAAGTAGTTATAGAGTCATAGAATCACACATTCATACAGCATGGAAACAGACTTTTCGGTCCAACTCATCCATGCTGATTAGTTATCCTAAACTAAACCAACTCCCACTTGCCAACATTTGGCCCATTTCCTTCTAAACCTTTCCTATTCATGTACCTTTCCAAATGCCTTTTAAATTGTACCAACCTCAACCACTTCCTCTGGAAGCTCATACCATACCACCACCACCCTCTGTGTGAAAAGGTTGGCCCTCGGGTTCCTTTTAAACCTTTTCTCTCTCACCTTAAACTTTCAACCTCTACTTTTGTACTCCCCTACACTTGGAAAAAGACCTTGGCTACTCACCTTATCTCTGCCCCTCATGATTTTATAAACCGATATAAGATCACTCCTCAGCCTCCAATGTTCCAAGGAAAGAAGTTGCAGACTATTCAGCCTCTCCTAATAATTCAAACCCTCCAGTCTCAGCAACATCCTGGTAAATCTTTTCTGTTTCCTTTCTTGTTTAGTAAGATAACAAGTCACATTAGCTTACATTAGGTACATTAACACCAAGCAAGAGCCATTGTTAACTCCAAAGAGATGATAGCTAGTTCTATGCTACATTGCTGTAGATTGTAGAACGTTGAACAAAAACTAGACCCTGGAGCTGATTAGCTTTGAACTGACTAGCTCCTCGCCGAGATGGTCACTTATATTTCATGTGTGAAGTTACTTCAAACCATCTGAGTTCATTTTTTCAGGTCAATTGCTTTATACAGTAGATGTTATACCAAGTTTGGTTTCCAGCAAATGTTTTTTATCATAGAATAATGAAATGTAGATTTTGGATTTCTACTGATTATCCTCTTCTATCTTATCAGGTCCCAGTACTTTGATTTCTTTCAGCTCAGTTGATTTCTTTAATACTTTATTTCATTGTTTGCTCATTTTCCTTAATATCTCCAGCCCGTTTTCTGTATCCCTTCGACAACTAGGTGATCAGCAGTGGAATGTCACTAATGGGACAATATCATTTTTTTTGTATCTTTGACTTCTAACCACGGTCTGAATCAACTTGTGGAGCTCAATCCTCCAGAAAATGTCACCAAATGCAAGAGACTCGAATAGGCTTTCTTCCTCTGTATGGGAGAGAGAGCAAGGAACGTTATATCTTTGAAACTGGTCTGGTGGGCCACTGTATCAAATCTGTGGCTAATCGAAGGGAATTGGTAACTGTAAGCTTGTGCTGCACTGCAGAATTGATAGTTATTCATTCATGAAATTAAAAGGAAAGTGTCCAGAACCATACAATTTTCACAAAGTGAAGTTATCAGTTCATTACACGAATGGAGTTTCATCATAAAAACTTGATATCATACCAGAAATATCTCCATCCATGAATTCTTGATACTGACATTGGTACGCAACCCTGGAAACTATTTTTACTTTTACTAGTGGAAGGATATTTGACATATTCCTATTACACACCTTTGTCTTTTCCTTTAAGCTAGATGTAAACTCATTTTATTCATTCAGGCCAATCCTTCTGTTAAAACAGCAGATGGAGGTGCACCTTTAAAGGGCATTAAGGATTCAATTATTAAGCTTACCACAGACAATCATAATTAACGGTCATTATCTCATTTAGATAGCTGACTGGGAACTTCATTTTAACAGCACCAAAGAAAAGGAGGTGAATGAGAGCAGAAAGAAGAGAGTCTTGTATTTGTGTCGTGCATTTCATGACTTCAAGACATGCTAAAATGCTTTACAGCCAGCTGTACTAATGTAGAAATGTGCTGTTATGGATGTGAGATTTAAAAACCTGAAATATCAAATGTTTGCTTCTCCACAGACACTACCGTACTCACTGAGTTTCTTCAGCACTGGCTGTTTTTTAAAAATTTCAGATCTCCACCATCTGCAGTATTTTGCATTGGTGATGGTATTCCGGGTATGGGGAAAAGGAAGAGATTAGCATTAGGTAGTAAACCTGTTTAGCTACAATGGGCCAAATGGTCTTCTTTGCACTGTAACATTTCTGCAATGTTTTGAACAGTCTCTTTCATTCGGGTAAAATAAGTATTGGAGGGGGTCATGTATCTCCAGCTCGATGGACAGACAGACCGACCGACTGACCAGGAAGGAAGATGAAAATGTTTCGATTGGCAGGAGAGAAGGACTCAGTGGGCCAAATGGCCTAATTTCTGCATGTATATCTTATGGTCTTATGAGAGAGATAGTAAAAAAGCAGCTGCTATGATCAACAGCAGAAAAGACTGCTCTCTATTAGCCACTATGAAAACACTGGCAGGAGCTCATTCTCTGCTTGAAGGGATAGAAAAAGCTGAAGAACTTTAAGAATGCTGTAACACTCACTCTGATGTGACCAGGACAAGGAGTCACCAGAACGGGCCTTATTGGGTGAAGTTGGTTTCAGGATTCTCAGAAGACTTTCAATTGACACTGGATATTATGGCTCAGTGAAATGGGGGAATAAAGCCTGTTGGAAGCTCAGAGTGAGTTTGGGCGAGTTCTGGCAAAGATTACAATTCTGCAGTAAGACTATAATACCATAGGAAGTAGGATCAGAAGTAGGCCATTCAGCCCATCATGGCTGATCTGATAACCCTCAACCCCACTTTCCTGCCTTTTCCCATAATCCTTGATTCCCTTACTCATTAAACGAAAGTCTATCTCAGACTAAAATATACTTAACCACCCAATCTCTACAGCCCTCTGTGGTAAACATTTCCACAGATTTACTGCCTTCTGAGAGAAAAAGAATCCTCCTCATCTCTGTCTTAAGTGGTGACCCCTTAAATTGAGTGCAAGTAATAATATGGATTGGTGGTATGTTTTCTGTAGATTGGTGGATTACTTGCCACTTAAGTAATGATTAGCTGATGTTGATTCTTGTTTCTTAATAATAGTACAGTTCTTAAATTGTTAAGATTTGTTGTGAGAAGCTGTTGAGTTGGTCACTGGAAATTAAAATCTATTTTTAAAAGGCACAAGATTATAGCAGTAAAAGCTGAAAGAACTGTGGATGCTATAAATCAGAAACAAAAAACAGAAGTTGCTGGAAAAGCTCAGCAGGTCTGGCAGCATCTGTGAAGAGAAGTCAAGAGTTAACGTTTCAGGTCTGGTGACCCTTCCTCAGAACTCAGGAAGTGGGGGGGGGGGGAGGGGGAAGAGTCACCAGATCCGAAATATTAACTCTGACTTCTTTTCCAGGGTTATAACAGTAGTCTGTTGTGTTATGTATGAGGTGCAGCAGCCAAGTGAAATGAATAAGGAAAGGCAATTCCAGCAAACTCTCACTAATAATGTGATGAAGACCAGTTAATCTGTTTTAGAGATTTCTGGTAAAGGATAATATTGACCAAAGCACTGGAGAGAAAACATCTGCTCATTCTCAGAATGGTGACTGATAATCCTCCACATGCACCAGCAAGCGTAGTCAGAACCTCAGTTTAATATTTCTGCAAAAGATGTTGAATTGACCAGAAAGTGAACTAGGGCTAAACATTTCAATAAAGGTTAATACCTAAAGGCTGGAAACATAAACCATTGACTAATCTCTCCAGCCAGGCCCTTCACCCGTCTCTCTGTCAACTCTGTGATCTGTGAATGACCAGTAGGTACAGCCCATAACCACAATTTGTTCCACTGCTTCTTCCAAACCTGCAACCTCTACAGTCTGGAAAGACAAAGGCAGCAAATACATGCAGCACCATCACCTGCAAGTTCTTCTGTAAACCACACACCATGCTGTCCTGGAACTGCATTACTGTTCTTTTACTGTCACTGGATCAAAATACTGGAACTCCCTTCCTAATAACCCTCCAGTATACCTACACCACATGGACTACAGTGGTTCAATAAGGCAGCTCACCATCATCTTGTCAAGTCCAATTTGGAATGATCAATAAGTGCTGGCCTAGCTAGCAATGTTCACATCTTGTAAATCAATAAAAGGAATGTGTTGACAATAGTTGGCATGAGAGGAAATTCAGCAAAATACACTTGGAAACTTTGGGATACCTCACAAAAAATTGACACAATGCGTAATCCCAGTTGTCCTAACATTAGCTGTTGTTACTCTTCGATTGGCTCACACTAGATTCATTTCATCTTAGTTGCCAATGTAGAGGTAAAATTGGCGAGCCCACTTTTTTCTTTAACATAGTAGAATTGAAATCAAGAAGCACATTTCAGTTTAAATTTCCACCTTTGTAACAACAACTCTGAAGTAACAGCTTATTTTGTAAATGGCAGAGACCCTACTGATGATAGCACCGTGATGAATAATCTCCCAATAGTCTGAATTCTAAAGTAGCACATCGGAATTTATGGATAGCACTGATTACCTCTGATTACATGAGAAAGGAATTATTTTTTTCAACAACATGTGAGGGAAACCAGATGGAGGGGTCTGACAATCCAACAAAATAAAATCTCACAGCCACAGTATCAATCATTAATTCACATTTAAATAAGACACATAAAAGTGAGCACAAATCAAAAAAAATTTGAATCTGAATGACCTATTTCTGCACAAATAACTGGATTATAGGAATGTAATGAAGTTGAGGAGGTGTTCTAGAGAACGTAAATAACTCTGCAGTAAATTGCTAGTATCATTGAGTTTGAACATTTGACAAAGGCCATTTGGTCCAACTGTTTTCTAGATTCCAAAAAAAGTCCAGAATATAATGCTCCTCTTTTATGTTTTTATCTTTCTTCACTTCAAATATTTATCCAATTCTCCCTTCCACTATTACCATCTATACTATGGCTGAGGCCACCTCCCTACAATCCTTCCTAAATTCTCTCTTCATTCTTTTAATGATGTCTAGTTATTGATAACTACATGTCATTAAATTTCTAAAGAGAGGAATTGACTTTCGTTGTTCATTCCATTAAATCCTCCCAAAATTGCACCCATATTTTACTATTTTTATGTACATGCGCATCACTGGCATAGCTGACATCCCGAATCGCTTCAAGAATGTGTTAAGACAATTGATATTATTTTTGTGACCAGTTTCTATTTCTCTTTCTTTAAAATTAAAATTCCACCAGCTCTGATTCTAGAATTTGAATTTGTGTCTCCAAAGTATCATCCTCTGCCTCTAAGTTCCTAGCCCAATAACATTGCCTTGACACCATTAACGTTTCAAATCCTATTCTGCTCAAATGCAAATAGCCCAATTATCTTAATTCTTTTGCCATAGAGTCATACAGCACAGAAACAGACCCTTCAGTCCAACTTGTCCATGTTGTCCAGATATCCCAATCTGACCTAGCCAGCATTTGGGCTATATCCCTCTAAACCCTTTCTATTCATATACCCATCCAGATGCCTTTTAAATGTTATAATTATACCAGCCTCACCACTTCCTCTGGCAGCTCATTCCATACAAACTCCTCCCTCTGTGTGAAAAAGTTACCCCTTTGATCCTTTTAAAATTTTTCCCCTTTCCCCTTAAATCTAACCCTCTAGTTTTGGACTCCCCCATCCCAGGAAAAATACCTTGGTTATTCACCCTATCCATGCCCCTCATGATTTTATAAATCTCAATATGATCACCCCTCAGCCTCTGTCACTCCAGGGAGAAAAGCCCCAGTCTATTCAGCCTCTC
The DNA here is from genome assembly GCF_004010195.1 of Chiloscyllium plagiosum. NCBI lineage: Eukaryota > Metazoa > Chordata > Chondrichthyes > Orectolobiformes > Hemiscylliidae > Chiloscyllium > Chiloscyllium plagiosum. Next base: position 25,910,089 of record NC_057710.1, on the reverse strand, counting down.
CCTATAGATCAAACCTCCAACGTTGGCAATATCCTTGTAAACATTTCCGGACCCTTTAGTGTTTCACGATCCTTCCTATAGCAGGAGACCAGTATTGGTTTGGAATAGCCTCCTCTCCGGTTGGCTCCAGAAGATGTTGTTCCAAGAAATTATCCTGAAAACATTTTATGAACTCCTTATCTAAGCTACCTTGCCCCCTTTTTCCAGGCCATATGCAGAATTAATTCATTGGGCAGTAAATAGTTGTGGCCAGGAATGTGATTTGGTGTTTTATCACTGAGATTCTGCATAAATTACAAATTAATCTTTACTTTGATGATTAATTTTTAACCGTGTGTTTTGACAAACTATGTTAAATGTCTGAAAATGCTGCCTAATGTGCACAATTCTGCAAAACATATTTTGACAGATTGACAGAACCATGTAGCTGTTGGAAAAACAATGCCAATGGAATGGTGTCATCAACAAAATCAGTGCCAATTTGGAAATAGATTCTGCATGAAATTGATGAATACGAATTTCAATCAAATTATAATTTGTATATGTCAATGACACACATCTTGTTCTTCCAAGGATAGTCGTAAACTCCAAACAACATTAATAATAATCACTACTTGACCTTCAAAGATTTTGATTAATGGTTATTACCATGTATGAAAAGAAATGAAGATTGTTATGTCTAACACACAAATATCCAAACAATAAGACCACAGACCTATAAGATATATCAGGAGAATTATGCCATCCGGCCCATCAAATCTGTTCCACCATTCAATCATGGCTGATATGTTTCTCAACCCCATTCTCCTGCCTTCTCCCTGTAAGCTTTGGTCTCCTTACTAATCAAGAACTTATCTATCTTTGCCTTAACTGCATTCAATGACTTGGCCTCCACAGCCTCTGCGGCAATGAGTCCTCTTTTGGTGGATGAAATTCTTTTTTGTCTCAGTTCTAAAGGGTCGTCCCTGCACTCTAAGGCTGTGCCCTCAGGTACTAGTCTCTTCTATTAGTAGAAGCACCTTCTCTATGTCTATCCATGCCTCCCTGTATTCTGTAAGTTTAAATTAGAACATCCCTCATCTTTCTAAACCCCACTGAGTATAGATTGAGAATCCTCAACTACTCCTCATATGACAAGCCCTTCATCCCTGGGAACATTCTTGAAAACCTCCTCTGGACCTCTCCAACACCAGCTGCAGCCTTCCTTAGATATGGAGCCCAAAACTGCTCACAATATTCTAACTGCAGTCTGACCAAAGCCTTATATTGCCTCACCAGTACGTTTCTGCTCTTGTATTCTAAATATCTTGAAATAAATGCATTTGCCTTCCTAAGTGCCAACTGAACCTGTGTTTTACCCTAAATGAACCCAGAACTAGCACTCCTTCTTGAGAGGCAATGGCCAAGTGGTTTTATCACTGGATTGTTAATCCAAAGCCCCAAGTAATGTTCTGGGTTCAAATCCTGCCATGTCAGATGGTGAAATTTGAATTCAACAAAAATTCAGAATTATGAGTCTAATGATGACCATGAATCCATTGTTCATTGTTGGACACATCCATCTAGTTCACTAATGTCCTTCAGACAAGGAAATCTGCCATCCTTATCTGGTCTGGCCTACATGTGTCTCCAGACCCACAGCAATGTGATTGACTCTTAACTGTCCTTTGAGCAATTGGGAAGGAAATGAATCTTGGCTGCCCTCATCCTGTAAAAGAAATAAAATAAAACATCCCTTTATGCTTCAGATTTCCAAAGCCCTTCCCCATTTGGAAAATATAAAGCATAGATTCTTTCCTTTCCAGATCTAACATTACCATCTAATAAATCTACTTTTCTGTGCTATGAAATAAGCTGGCCTGTTATATTTAGCAATCGTTACATTAGAAATTCCAATTGGCAAGCAGCTTTGTACCTTATTCCTACATGTACTAATTTTATATCTTTTATTCATTTGTGGGATGTGGGTGTCACTTGCTGGGCCAGTGATGATTGCCCACACTTAGTTGCACTTGAGAAGGTGAGGGTGAGCTGTCTTCTTAAACTTCTGCAGTCCATGTGCTGTGGGTTGACCCACAATGCCAATATCAATAGTTTATGCGAATGCAAATGGTTTAAAATGTCTACATTAAGGCACTCATGTGGTCTTAGTATTTACAGAAGTGAGTTTCACTTTGAGTAATGGTGAGAAGATTAGATTCCCTACAGTATGGGAACAGGCCATTTGGCCCAACAAGTCCATACTGACCCCCCCAAAGAGTAACCCACCCAGACCCATTCCCCTACCCTATATTTACCTCTGACTAATGCACCTAACACTACGGGCAATTTAATAAACCTGCACATCTTCAGATTGTGGGAGGAAACCCACACAGACACGGAGAGAATGTGCAGACTCCAGACAGTCACCCAAGAGTGGGATTTGAACCCAGATCCCTAGTGCTGTGAGGCAGTAGTGCTAACCACTGAACTTTTGTGCCACCCTAAATGGGTGATCAGTCACCAGTCTGTTTCACATAAATGCAAAACACTGCAGCTGCTGGAAATCCGAAATAAAAACAGACATTTCTGGAGAAACTCAGCAGGTCTGGCAGCATCTGTGGACACAGAAACAGAATTAACATTTAGTGTCTAATATGACTCTCCTTCAGAACTTAGAAATCTGGTGCATTGACTTCACTCAGGATTACAGACTAACCATTGCCCATCTTACATTATCACACAGACAAATTGACCCAAGTGTGTTCACTCAAGGATTTGCTAATTGCTAGTTCCAGCTTTGTGGACACACAGTCCCAGTATTTCCAAATTCAGCATTTCATATTTGGTCTCTCTTCTTGAGCAAAAGTTTGAATGTAAGCTTCATTGTGATAGTCCTTATTGTAAATTCACGTTTTTAGGTTTCATGAAGAGTGATTCAGTGAGACACACCCAAATTAATCAATGTTGCCAGAATCTCCACCAATAAAAATTCCACTCCTGGGAGCCATAAAGTAAATGATGCAACAGCCATCAGTCTGAGCTTGCAGGTGGCATTCTTAAAATATTTCGTATAACAGAATTATTTTCATATTTGTTCTTGGGATGTAGATGATGTCAGCACAGATACTACTTGTTGTCCTTCTGCTTTAATCACTATATATTGTGTACTCAAGCTCCTCATATTATGTGTTAGCTATGACTCAATTGCTAGCAACTCAGTATCTGAATCAAGTAGTTCTGGGTTCAATCCCCTGCTCTAGAGACAAAATCACAGAGACTGACACTCTCCGTGCCATACTGAGTGAGTGAGAAATGTTGCTGGTGTTGTCTTTCAGATGAAAAGTTGAAATGTGGCCCTATCTGCCATCTCAGGGTGAATGTAAAACTCAGAGCAAATAAGATCAAGATAGTTCTCTTCAGCGAACTCCCTGAATGTCGAAGAGCACACAGAGGGGATAATGAAACAGAAGTGAAGCTTGTGTCAAATATCCAGAGCCTGGAACTGTAGAAAGCCGAGAGGAGTGTAAAATGTGTAGAGGTTATAAAGGAAATGGCAGCAATAATTGGAGGCCTTGGAAACATAACTACATTTAAAATTAAAAAAAGCCAAAAGATGTCTGATAAAATATTAAGATAATTAAAGAAAGAGAAGGATGATTAAATAATTAGTTCTTAACATTTCAGTATCAAGGCATGCTTCAAATAGACAAACAATTAGATGGCACATTACATTTTTCAGATGGATTAAATACTCATGAGTACAATCTGATATACTTACATTTACAGTTTTGCACAAAAGATCTGCAACATAATGTGTATTCCTGAAGAAGGGCTTATGCCCGAAACGTCGAATCTCCTGTTCCCTGGATGCTGCCTGACCTGCTGTGCTTTTCCAGCAACACATTTTCAACATAATGTGTATAACAAGCTAAAGAAGGTTCAAATGCATGGATGTTTCAAATCCACCAGAGAACATACACTCCTTTGACTGTGAACACAGCCACATTTTCAAACTCTGCTCAACTGTTTCTAACATGTCATGACCCTAAATCTGATGTCATTGTTTTACATTAACATTTTGTACAAAGTGTGACCACACACTGAGACAGTTTTCATGACACACCAGTGTGCCACAGCACATTGGCTGTAAACCACTAGTTTAGACCAGCAACAAAACTTGTGGGTAGAACTTCAAAATGTGATCAATGGTCTCATTTAATACTTTGCATCTGACTTCATAAGAGGGCAATATTGCAGTAATCACATACAGGAAGAAGAATGTGAAATATTGGATGGGGGAATAAGCAAGCAAGTACAGTAATAAGAAGTTTAACAACTTTGAAAATAGGTATACCATCAAAACCAGACAAAAGATTGTGAAGTAGAACAAGAAAGGATATAGCAGATATGCTAACAACTATTTTACCAACTCTATTCCTGCCTGTCCCTGAGAACCTTCCAGCCCCCACTTAATAAGAATCTATTCATCTCTACCTTGTATTCTTAGACTGTGACCCTTGATTCAGGGCTCCCCAGTCATCAGGATTATCTGTTTTCCTGTTTTTGCTCCCAAAGTGAGCTTTTTATTTAAGAAATCATTTTTTTTTTGCAACTGAGCTCTTAATGTGTGTTTGCATTATTTTACAGTTCAGATACTACATATATGTAATTAATGAAGCTGTCTACAGACTCTTCTGGGAGTTAGTATCTACTTTGATGCAGGATCTTACCAGGGACTTATTTGTTCCCAGAGTGAGATAGTGTTCATAAGCCGATCTGAGGTTATAAAAGTCACTCTGTTTCTTGATGCACTGTTCTTGATGTTACAGTCTTTATTGATTAAAATTCTTGGTGAATTTTAATTGTTGTAAAGGTTGTTGTTCTGGCACAAAAGCTGAAAGATGTTGAAGTTTCTATTATTTTAAATGGCATTTTCAATATAACATTTCATTTCCTTTACCAGTATGGCATGCCCAGAGAACATTAAAGAACACCTTTTCCGAGGTGGGTGAGGGCTGTGTCAAATTTGGCATTCCAATCAGATCTGCATGATTTTATTTTGCCTCTGAAGCTGTTTTTTTTAAACAATTAAACTCAATGAAACTTCATAACTACTGAATAAAATCACATTTTTCACCCAAAATATTGAAATATTAAAGATTTAGTTAACTTCACTGTTAGGGTTCTAAGACCTCAAATTCCAAAACTGTTCTTGCCGCTGATTCTTTCAATCATAGAACATAGATCAGTGCAGCACTCAAATAGGCCCTTTGTCCCACCATGTCTGTGCCAGCTATGATGCAATTCTAAACTAATCTCATCTGATTTGATTTGGTTTATTATTGTCACATGTACCTAGGTACAGTGAAGAGTTTTGTTTTGTCTTCAGTACAGACAGATGATATTAGAGTTGAAACATGTGGTGCTGGAAAAACACAGCAGGCCAGGCAGCATCCGAGGAGCAGGAGAATCGAAGTTTCGGGCATAAGCCCTTCTTCGGAAGATGAGGCGCTCTTCCTCCAGGTGTCGTGTGGCCAGGGTCTGGCGATGGAGGAGGCCAAGCACCTGCATGTCATTGGCGGAGTGGGAGGGGGAGCTAAAGTGTTCAGCCACGGGGCGGTTGGGTTGCTTGGTGCGGGTGTCCCAGAGGTGTTCCCTGAAAGTTCCGCAAGTAGGCGACCTGTCTCCCCAAGGTAGAGGTGACCATATCGGGTGCAGCGGATACAGTAAATGATGTGTGTGGAGGTGCAGGTGGATTTGTGACGGATATAGAAGGATCCATTGGGGCCTTGGAAGGAGGTGAGGGGGGAGGTGTGGGCACAAGTTTTCCATTTCTTGCGGTTGCAGGGGAAGGTGCCGGGAGTGGAGGTTGGGTTGGTGGGGGTGTGGACCTGATGAGGGAGTTGCGGAGGGAGTGGCCTTTCCGAAACGCTGATAGGGGTGGAGGGGGAAATATATCCCTGGTGGTGGGGTCTGTTTGGAGGTGGCGGAAATGACGGCGGATGATACGATGTATCCGGAGGTTGGTGGGGTGGTAGGTGAGGACCAGTGGGGCTCTGTCCTGGTGGCGATTGGAGGGGCGGGGTTCTAGGGCAGAGGTGCGGGAAGTGGAGGAGATGCGGTGGAGAGCATCGTCAACCATGTCGGAGGAGAAATTGCGGTCCTTGAAGAAGAAGGCCATTTGGGTTGTTTGGTATTGGAATTGGTCCTCCTGGGGGCAGATGCGGCGGAGGCGGAGGAATTGGGAATATGGGATGGTGTTTTTACAGGGGGCAGGGTGGGAGGAGGTGTAATCTAGGTAGAAATGGAGAGGTCTAGGAAGGGGAGAGAGGAGTCTGAGACGGTCCAGGTAAATTTGAGGTCGGGGTGGAAGGTGTTGGTAAAGTGGATGAACTGTTCAACCTCCTTGTGGGAGCACGAGGCAGCGCCGATACAGTCATCGATGTAGCGGAGGAAAAGGTGAGGGGTGGTGCCAGTGTAGCTGTGGAAGATGGACTGTCCCACATATCCTACGAAGAGGCAGGCATAGCTGGGGCCCATGCGGGTGCCCATGGCTACTCCTTTCGTTTGGAGGAAGTGGGAGGATTGGAAAAAGAAGTTGTTCAGAGTGAGGATCAGTTCAGTCAGTCGAAGGAGGGTGTCAGTGGAAGACGCCATCCCTTCGTCTCCAGAAGATTAGTCAAGCATGATTTCCCCTTCATAAATCCATGCTGACTCTGTCTTATCCTGTTACTACTATCCAGATGTGCCATAATTTCCTTTATAATAGACTCCAGCATCTTTCCCACCACTGAGGTCAGACTAACTGGTCTATTATTTCCTGCTTTCTCTCTCCAACCTTTCTTAAAAAGTGGTATAACATTAGCCACCCTCCAATCCTCAGGAACCGACCCCAGATCTATCGAACTCTGGAAAATAATCACCAACGCATCTACGATTTCCCGAGCCACCTCCTTCAGTACCCTGGGATGTAGACCATCAGGCCCCGGAGACTTATCAACCTTCAGACCTAACAGTCTCTCCAACACCAAATCCTGGCAAATATAAATTCCCTTAAGTTCAGGTCCTTCAGCCACTGTTACCTCAGGGAGATTGTAAAGTAATACGTTGCTTCAGTTTTCATGGTGGAAAACAATAGAACCATTACTATTGGGCAAGTCAGAGGCAATAGAAAGGATAGAATTTAGAACAATCAACATTGATAGGGAAAAGGTACTCAACAAACGTTTTGGGATTTAAGGGAGACAAGTTACCCTGGCCTGATCCTAGGGTATTAAAGGAAGTGGTGGTGGAGATAATGGATCCATTGGTTACAATATATCAAAATTCCCTGGACACAGGAAAGGTTCCAGTGGATTGGAAAAGTGCTAATGTAACACCATTATTCAAAAAGGGAGGGAGGCAATATGGCGGAAATTACAGACCAGTTAGATTAACATCTGTTGTTAGGAAAGTGTTAGAATCAATTATCAAGGAAGCAATGTCAGGACATTTGGAAAGTCAAAATGCTATCCATCAGAATCAGCTTGGTTTTATGAAGGGCAAATCATGTTTGACTAATTTGCTGGAGTTCTTCGAAGATGTAACAAGCAAAGTGGATAATGGGATGCTGTAGATGTAATTTATCAGGACTTCCAGAAGGTGTTCAATAAGGTACCATACAAAAGGTTAATTCCCAAATGGGATATGGGTAATTTATTAGTCTGGATAGGTGACTGGCTGACGGACAGAAGACAGAGAGTCGAGATAAATGAATTTTTTTTCTGTTTATCTCAGCCCGCTTGGCACACCAGCCTCATTCCTGAAGAAGGGCTTATGCCCGAAACTTCGATTCTCCTGCTCCTCGGATGCTGCCTGGCCTGCTGTGTTTTTCCAGCACCACATTTTTCAACTCTGATACTCCACCATCTGCAGTCCTCACTTTCTCCTAGACAGATGATATTATACACAGATGATCGAACGAGTGAGGAATACAAAGTTACGGGTGCAAAGAAGGTGTACAAAAATAAAGTTAAAAATCACACAACACCAGGTTATAGTCCAACAGGTTTATTTGGAAGCACTAGCTTTCAAAGTGCTGCTTCTTCATCAGGTAGCTGTGGAGAATAAAATTGTAAGACACCAAATTTATAGTAAAAGTTTACAGTGTGATGTAACTGAAATTATATAGTGAAAAAGACCTTGATTGTTTGTTAAGTCTCTCATCTTGTAGAATGACCATGTTGGTTTCACTTCTTTTATATGTAAATCGTAAAACTTTTTTTCAAAGTTACTTTCTCAAGTTGACTTTAACAATTGGTGCCATGTTGGCCCAGATAACGTATTGAAGGTGTGAGCTTCCCTGTGTGAGGTTGTCTGTGCCACAATGGTCAGACTGATTCTAATCCAAAAACGTATTTACAGAATCTTACATGGATTCATGCAGCGTTTGAGCAAAGTAAAAGTCATCCCACAAACGTGTGTGTGCGTGTGTGCGTGTTTGTGTCTGTGTGTATGTGTGTGTGTGTGTAGGAGAGGCTGATAGCCAAGTTCGGTACCCATGGGGATGGCCTCAACTGGGACCTTGGGTCACTACAGGTGATCCCATTTCACTATACACACACACAGACATAAGCGAACAGAGACACTCCTATACACACACACAAACACACACAGACACTCCTATATACACACACACGCACACTCCTATATATACACACACACACACTCCTATATATACACACAATTTCTAGACATTAATTCAGGCTCAGCCAGTAGCCCATCCATCCTTTGGGAAACAGCTAAGGCCTATGCTAGGGGTTTCGTTATTTCCTCTTCAGCCAGTAAGAAGCGACGGACAAGTGAGCACCAACGCTTGCTCGAGGCATATCTGAACGTAACTGAACATGCATATTTTGACAGGCCCTCACTGGATCGCGGTGCTTTGGTCTACACTGAATTCCATTTTCACATGGACAGCCAAGAGGGAGCTTACATTTGCAAATCAAAGGTTGTTTGAGCATGAGGATAAGCCGGGCAAGTACCTAGCATATCTTCCTGGGAAAAAGAGAGCCCCCCAGCCCCAGGCCATTACCTCAATCAGAGAGGATGCTGGAAATCTGACCTACGATTCTAATAGGATTAATGCAGCATTCTGGAAATATTACTCTGAATTATACCAATCTAAAATCTGTGAGAGTGGGCGGATTAGGATGATCCAAGTATGTCAACAGCGATCAGTACAGGGATTGGTGATCTCCTTAGATGCAGAAAAGGCATTGACAGGGTCAAGTGGCCATATCTTTGACATTCTTTATAGCGGTTTGGCCTGGGAGAGACCTTCATCAGGGTGGGTGGAGGTTTTACATAGTGATCCTCTTGCTGTGGTCCTCATCAATGGTGTACGGTCAAGCAATTTTAATAATAGTAGGGGCAGTCGACAGGGCTGACCCTTGTCATCATTGTTTTTCACGTTGGTGATCGAACCGCTGGTGGAGGCAATACACAGGGATCCCAATATAACCACTCCAGAACTGGGAACAAAGTCACATAAGATCGCACTGTATGCGGACGACATTTTCGTCTTATCAAACTCAACAGTCTCAGTGCCCCACCTGATACAATGCATCAATCTATTCGGTGGCTTCTCGGGTTATAAGATCGATTTTGTGAAGTCAGACGCCATGCCCATGGGTGGTCTCCCGAGACTGCTACATCCTGAGGGTGGATCTCGGTTCCCTTTCAGATGGTCACAGGAGGGCTTTAGGTATATTTATTACTCTCATTTTTGATCGGCTATTTAAAGCCAATTTTGCCCATTTATGCGAACGTGTCAAGCAGAACCTTTGTAGATGGGAGGCGCTCCCAATCTCTTGGTTAGGTCGGATAGCCCTCATTAAAATGAACATTCTGCCCCGCCTGTTGTATCCCATGCGAATGCTTCCTCTGCTTTTTACGAAGCAAATATTTAGAAGACTGAAAGACTGGTTTAGTTCCTTTATCTGGTATCACAAGTGGCCCCTAATTAAATTGACTAAATTGCAGTTACCTTACAGACTGGGTGCAGTGGGGAGTCCCTGATATCAAAAACTATCAATTAAGATGGTTGCTATCTTACGTGAATGATTGGGCTCGGGGGGGACCCTCACTCACTTTGGTTGGATATCGAAGCAGCTCAGGCAGGATGCCCCCTTATTAGCCTGCTGTTCTTGGACAAAATCAGAACAGTTAAGGAATATTGCCATAACCCAATAGTCATCAATACTGTCAAGGCGTGGAGGTCAATGCGTCAGGGTGAGGGCAATATTGTCAAAGCATCCCCATAGTTGGTATGCCGGGCTTTCAGCCAAGGATGATGGACTCTGAGTTTAAACTATGGGCAGCTAGGGGTGTGTCTTGCCTGCGTGATTTATTCAAAGGGGACATATTGATATCCTTTGACCAGTTGGCTCGGAAATATGAATTAGGCGAAAGTGAGGACCGCAGATGCTGGAGTTTAGAGTCACGAGCATGTCTCACAAACTTGATTAAGTTTTTTTGAGGAAGTAACAAAGAGGATTGATGAGGGCAGAGCGGTAGATGTGATCTATATGGACTTCAGTAAGGCGTTCGACAAGGTTCCCCATGGGAAACTGATTAGCAAGGTTAGATCTCATAGAATGCAGGGAGAACGAACCATTTGGATACAGAACTGGCTCAAAGGTAGAAGACAGAGGGTGGTGGTGGAGGTTGTTTTTCAGACTGGAGGCCTGTGACCAGTGGAGTGCACAAGGATCAGTGCTGGGCCCTCTACTTTTTGTCATATACATAAATGATTTGGATGCAAGCATAAGAGCTACAGTTAGTAAGTTTGCAGAAAATTGGAGGTGTAGTGGACAGCAAAGAGGGTTACATCAGATTACAACAGGATCTGGACGAGATGAGCCAATGGGCTGAGAAGTGGCAGATGGAGTTTAATTCAAATAAATACGAGGTGCTGCACTTTGAGAAAGCAAATCTTAGCAGGACCTATACACTTAATGGTGAGGTCCTAGGGAGTGTTGCTGAACAAAGAGACCATGGAGTGCAGGTTCATAGCTCCTTGAAAGTGGAGTCGCAGGCAGATAGGATAGTGAAGAAGGCGTTTGGTATGCTTTCCTTTATTGGTCAGAGTATTGAGTACAGGAGTTGGGAGGTCATGTTGCGGCTGTACAGGACATTGGTGAGGCCACTGTTGGAATATTGCATGCAATTCTGGTCTCCTTCCTATTGGAATGATGTTGTGAAACTTGAAAGGGTTCAGAAAAGATTTACAAGGATGTTGCCAGGGTTGGAGGATTTGAGCTATAGGGAGAGGCTGAATAGGCTGGGGCTGTTTTCCCTGGAGTGTAGGAGGCTGAGGGGTGACCTTATAGAGGTTTACAAAATGATGAGGGGCATGGATAGGATAAAAAGGCAAAGTCTTTTCCCTGGGGTCGGGGAGTCCATAACTAGGGGGCATAGGTTTAGGGTGAGAGGGGAAAGATATAAAAGATACTTACAGGGCAACGTTTTCACACAGAGGGTGGTACATGTATGGAATGAGAGGAAGTGATGGAGGCTGGTACAATTGCAACATTTAAGAGGCATTTGGATGGGTATATGAATAGGAAGGGTTTGGAGGGATATGGACCGGTTGCTGGTAGGTGGGACTAGATTGGGTTGGGATATCTGGTCGGCATGGACAGGTTGGACCGAAGGGTCTATTTCCATGCTGTAGATCTCTATGACTCTATGACTCTATGAGAGTGTGATGCTGGAAAAGCATAGCAGGTCAGGCTACATCCGAGGAGCAAGAACGTCGATTTTCCTGCTCCTTGGATGCTGCCTAACCTGCTGTACTTTTCCAGCACCACATTCTCGGAAATATGAATTGCCCAGTCGGGACCTCTTTCGTTTCTTTCAAATTAGAAGCTTCATACAAAAAGAGACCACACTTCTAACTGATCCTTATAGCTCCGATATGGAGAAGAGGGAGTTGAGTGCTTGAACATAGAACATAGAACAATACAGTGCAGAACAGGCCCTTTGGCCCTCGAAGTTGCGCCAACCTGTGAACTATTTTCAGCTCATCCCCCTACACTAACCCATCATCATCCATGTGATTATCCAAGAATTGTTTAAATCTCCCTAATGTGGCTGAGTTGACTACATTGGCAGGTAGGGCATTCCATGCCCTTACCACTCTCTGAATAAAGAGACATGTGACCGCTGACATCTGTCTTAAATCTATCACCCCTCAATTTGTAGTTATGCCCCCTCGTACAAGCTAACGTTATCATCCTAGGAAAAAGACTTTCACTGTGTATCCTATCTTAACCGCTGATCATCTTGTATGTCTCTATCAAATCCTCTCTGAGCCTTCTTTTTTCCAGTGAGAACAGACCCAAGTCTCTCAGTGTTTCCTCATAAGACCTTCCCTCCAGACCAGGCAACATCCTGGTAAATCTCCTCTGCATCTTTTCCAATGCTTCCACATCCTTCCTGAAATATGGCAACCAGAACTGTACACAATATTCCAAGTGTGACTACATCAGCGTTTTGTATAGTTGCAGCATAATATTGTGGCTCCGGAACTCAATCCCTCTACCAATGAAACCTAACACACTATATACCTTCTTCACAGCACTATCCACCTGGGTGGCAACTTTCAGGGATCTATGCACATGGACTCCAAGATCCCTCTGCACATCCACACTACCAAGAATCTTTCCATTGACCCAGTACTCTGCCTTCCTGTTATTCTTCCCAAAGTGCATTACCTCACATTTAGCTGCATTGAACTCCATTTGCCACCTCTCAGCCCAATTCTGCAGTTTATCCAAACTGTCCACTACTCCACCAACTTTAGTGTCATCTGCAAAGTTACTAATCCATCCACCTATGCCTGCTTCTAAGTCATTTATCTAATGACAAACAGCAGTGGTCCCAAAATAGAAACTTGTGGCACACCACTAGTAACCGGACTCCAGGCTGAATATTTTCCATCAACCACCACTCGCTGCCTTCTTCCAGAAAGCCTGTTTCTAATCCAAACTGTTAAATCACCCTCAATTCCATACCTCTGCATTTTCTCCAACAGCCTACCATGTGGAAAGTTATCAAAGGCTTTACTGAAGTTCATGTATACCACGTCAACTGTCCTACCCTCATCTACCTGCTTGGTCACCTTCTCAAAAAACTCAATGAGGTTTGACAGACACAACCTGCCCTTGACAAAACCATGTTGAATATCTGAAATCAAATTGTTGCTTGCGAGATGATTATATATCTTATCTCTTATAATCCTTTCCAAAACCTTTCCTACAAGATAAGTAAGGCTCACTGGTCTATAATTACCTGGGTCATCTCTGCTGCCCTTCTTGAACAAAGGCACAACATTTGCAATCCTCCAGTCCTCTGGTACTAAACCTGTAGACAATGACGACTCAAATACCAAAGCCAAAGGCTCTACTATCTTCTCCCTGGTTCCCAGAGAATCCTCAGATAAATCCCATCCGGCCCAGGGTACTTGTCTACTTTCACTCCTTCTAGAATTGATAACACCTGTTCATAACTAACCTTGATCCTTTTTAGTCTAATATCTTGTACCTCATTCTTCTCCTCTACAATATTCTCCTTTTCCTGACTGAAAACTGATGAGAAATGTTGTTTAGCACCTCTCTGATTTCCACAGGATCCACACTCAACTTCCCACTTCTGTCTTTGACTGACCCTATTCCTACCCTTGTCATCCTTTTATTCCTCACATACCTATAGAAAGCTTTAGGGTTCTCCTTAATTCCATTTGCTTGTGTCCTCTCTTTGCTCTTCTTAACTCTCTTTTTAAATCCTTCCTAGCTGATCTGTAACTCTCCATCACCTCATCTGAACCATCTTGCCTCATCAACACATAAGCCTCCTTCTTCTGCTTAACAAGAGATGCAATTTCTATAGTAAACCATGGTTCCCTTCCTCCCTGCCTGACAGGGACATACCTATCAAGGACACTCAATATCTGTTCTTTAAACGAGCTCCACATTTCCACCGTCTGCATCCCCTGCATTTTGCTACCCCATTCTATGCATCCTAATTCTTGCCTAATTGCATTGTAATTGTCCTTGTCCCATTGATAACTCTTGACCTGTGGCATGTACCTATCCCTTTCCATTGCTTAACTAAACATAACTGAATTATGGCCACTCTCTCCAAAGTGCTCACCTACAACTAAACCAAACACCTGGCCTGGTTCATTACCAAATACCAGATCCAGTGTGGCCTCCCCTCTTGTCGGCCCTTCGACATACTGTGTCAGGAAACCCTCCTGTACACATTGGACAAAAGCTGATCTATCCGACGTACCATAGTATTTCCAGTCGATATTGGGAAAGTTAAAGTCCCCCATAATGACTACCCTGTTCCTTTTGCTCCTGCCCAGAATAATTTTGCCAATCCTCTCTTCCATCTCCCTAGAAATCTGCGGAGGGCCATAAAAAACTCCAAGCAATGTCACCTCTCCTCTCCTGTTTCTAAACTCAGCCCACATTACCTCAGTAGACAAGTCCTTGTCAAAAGTTCTTTCAGCCACCGTTATACTATCCTTGACTAACAAGGCCACGTCTCCCCCTCTTTTATTGCCTTGCCTGTTCTTAGTGAAAGATTTAAACACCAGAACCTGCAACATCCATTCCTGACCCTGCTCTATCCATGTCTGCGAAATGGCCACAACATCAAAGTCCCAGGTACCTATCCATGCTGCAAGCTCACCTACCTTATTTCGGATACATCCTACGTTGACGTAAACACACTTCAAACTAGTTTGCTGTTTGCCAGCACATTCCTGTGACCCTAAAATCCTGTCCCTGTCCTCCCTACTGTCATCCTCCTGTGCAATGCAACTACACCTCCAGTTCCCATCCCCTGCTGAGCTAGTTTAAACCCACCAGAATAGCACCAGCAAATTTCCCACCCAGGATATTAGTACCCCTCTGGTTCAAGTGAAGACCGTCTTGTTTGTACAGGTCCCACCTTCCCCAGAATTATCCAAGCACCTGAAACCCTCCCACCTGCACCATCCTTGCAGCCATGTGTTCAGCTGATCTCTCTCCCTATTCCTTGCCTCGCTATCATGTGGCACGGGTAACAACTCTGTTTATTCTAGCTCTCAGCTTCCACCCCAGCTCCCTGAAATCCTGCCTTACATCCCTTTCCCTCTCTCTACCTATGTCGTTGATACCTAAGGGACCATGACTTGAGGTTGGTCACCCTCTCCTTCAAGACCCAAAGATATGATCCGAGACATCACGGATTCTGGCACCTGGGAGGCAACACACTAACAGTGAGTCTCGTTCGTTCCCAACAAATCTTCTATCTGATCCTCTAACTATTGAGTCCCCAGTGACTAACACTCTCCCCCTTTCCCTCCTTCCCTTCTGTGCAACAGGGACAGGCTCTGTGCCAGAGACCTGGGCCCCACTGCATACCCTGGTAAGTCGTCCCCCTCAACAGTAACCAAAACGGTATACATGTTTTTCAGGGGAACGACCACAGGGGATCCCTCCACTGACTGTTTTTTCCCCCTTCGAACAGTCACCCACTTTTCTGCGTGCCTAGGAGTAACTACTTCCCTGTAACTCTAATCTATCACAGCCTCTGCCTCCCGAATGATCCGAAGTTCATCCAGCTCCCGCTCCAGTTCCCTAACACGGTCTTGGATGAGCGAGAGTTGGATACACCTCCTGCAGATCTACTTGGGTGGGACACTAATGGTGTCCCTCACCTCAAACATCAAGCAGGAGGAACATTGCTATCCCTGTACTGCCAACTCTGCTCGTCCCCTTATCACAAAGTGAAAAAGAAAAGATGCTTACCTGATATGTCCCTGGTCTTTAAGGTTGGAGGAGGTGGTTGGGTGGGAGGCCCTAAAAGGATAGGGTCTCAGGTTGAAAAAAACACTGACTTCTATAGCTGGATGGAAATAAAAATAAGAAGTCCCTCCTTTCCCAGAAACCTCTGCTCTCTGATTTCAAATATAAAAGCTCAAATCAGTGACTGACCGCTCCCGGCAGGCCCCTGACCCAAGCTCCCGCCCTTTGAGTTGCTGCTGCCGCTAAAAAACAGAAATGGAAGACTCCCGTGCTTGAGGTACATTATCTGTTTGCAATGCTGATCATCTACGGGGAAAGGGTCACTTGGACGAGACCGAACAGCTCTGTAAGGTATGGGAGAGGGAGGTGGACATTGAGACTGCTTCTGAAATATGGGAGGATATCTGGGGAAATGCAAGAAGGATCTCAATTTGCAACAGTGTTGTAACTATACTAGAGCAGCTTGACTAGGGTAGTGGTAAATTCTGGAGCGCAAGTCCTCAGCACTATTGCTGGAATGTTGTCAGGGCCCTAGCCTCCAACCAATGTCTTGATATCAGATGGAGTGAATTGCATTGGATGAAGACTGGTATCTGTAATGCTGGGGACCACTGGAGGAGGCTGAGATGGATCCTTCACTTGGCACCTCTGGCTGAAAATTGCTGCAAAAGCTTCAGCCTCATGTTTCGCACTGATATGCTGGGCTCTTCCATCATTGAGGATGGGAATATTTGTGGAACTTCCTCCTCTGTTGAGTTGTTTAGTCATCCACCACCATTCATGACTGGATGCGCCAGGACTGCAGAACTGAGATCTGATCCATTGATTTGGGGATCGCTTAGTTCTGTCTATCACTTGCTGCTTATGTCGTTTGGCTTGCTAGTAATCCTGTTCAGTGTCTTCACCAGCTTCTTCAGGTTTGCCTGGTGCTGTTTCTGACATGCCCTCTTGCACTCTCCATTGAATCAGGGTTGATCCCTTGGCTTGATGGTAATGGCTGAATAGGGACTATGCCAGACCTTGAGGTTACAGATTGTGCTGGAGTTCAGTTCTGCTCCAGTCATGAGTTGCTAGATTTGTTTGAAGTTTGTCCCGCTTAACACAGTGATAGTGCCACACAATATGATGGAGGTTATTCTCAATGTGAAGGCGGGAATTTGTCTCCACAAGGACTGTGCAGTGGTCACTCCTACTAATACAGTCATGGACATATGCATTAGCAGCTGGCAGATTGGTAGGGACGAGGTCAAGTATGTTTTTCCCTCTTGTTGGTTTCCCCATCACCTGCTGGAGACCAGTCTCACACCTGAATCTTTTAGGACCCAACCAGCTTGATCAGTAAGTGCCCCTGCTGAGCCACTGTTGGTGGTGGACATTAAAACCCATCCAGAGTATATTTTATGTCCTTACCATCCTCAGTGCTTCCTTCAAGTGTTGTTCAACATGGAGGAGTACTGATTCATCAGCTGAGGGAATGTGGTACGTGGTAATCAGCAGGAGGGTTCTTTGCCCATGTTTAACCTGAAGCCATGCAAATTCATGGTGTCCAGAGCCAATTTTGAGGACTCCCACGTGACTGTACACCACTGTGCAGCCATCTCTGATAGGTCTGTCCTGCCAGTGAGACAGGACATATCCAGGGATGGTGATGCTGATGTCTGGGACATTGTCTATGAGGTATGATTCCGTGAATATGGCTATGTCAGGCTGTTTAGATTTGAATACTTACAGTGTGGAAATAGGCCCTTCGGCCCAACAAGTCCACACCGACCCGCCGAAGCGCAACCCACCCAGACCCATTCCCCCACATTTACCCCTTCACCTAACACTACGGGCAATTTAGCATGGACAATTCACCTAACCTGCACATTTTTGGACTGTGGGAGGTAAACCGGAGGAAACCCACGCAGACACAGGGAGAATGTGCAAACTCCACACAGTCAGTGGCCTGAGGCAGGAATTGAACCCAGGTCTCTGGTGCTGTGAGGCAGCAGTGCTAACCACTGTGCCACCGTGCTTGACTAGTTTGTGAGATAGCTTTCCCAATTTTGGTCTAGCCACACATGTTAGTGAGGAGGACTTTGCAGGGTCAATAGGTCTGTTTCTGCTGTTGTCTTTTCTGTTGTCTCAGTCAATGCCTGGTGATCCGTCTGCTTTCATTTCTTTGAGACTTTGTGCTGATTGGTATAACTGAATAGCTTGCTTAGGGCATTTCACCACATTGCTGTGGGTCTGGAGTCACATGTAGGCCAGACCAGGTGAGGATGACAGATTTCCTTCCCTGAAGGACATTAGTGAACCAGATGGGCTTTTCTGACAACTGACAATGGTTTCATGGTCATCGGTAAATTCTTAATTCCAGGTGTTTTTTTCAGAATTCCGAATTTAGAATTTCTGTGTCCAATTCTCCAGCTGATCTTTATCCTGCTTCATCCTTTGATATCCTTTTACACTATCCACATCTCCAACAAGTTTCATGTCAACTGTGAACGTACTAATCTGACCACCGACATTTTCATCCAAATAATTTATATATTATTACAAGAGAGGTCCCAGCATTGATCCTTACAATACACCACTAGTCACAGATCTCCAATCAGAAAAACACTCCTCCATTACCCTCTGTCTTTAATGGTCATGCCAATTTTGCATCCAACTCACCATGGATTCTATGCAAATTGATTTCTGGCACCTATCCAGGACTGCAATGTAATGCTTGCAATGCATTTGATGTTGCAGGAGGTTGGCTTTGAAGCTGGCGATGTTGACCGTTTCCAGGGTTTCAATGTTGTGATGAGGTCCTATGAAGGACCTTGAGGCAGCACTAGTGGCAATGCTGAGGGAGACAATGGTCCTGTGGTACTATTGCTAGACTATTAATTTGGAGGGGACCGAATCCCATCATGGTGGAAGGTGGAATTTGAACTGAATAAAAATCTTGGAATTAAGAATTTAGTGATGGCCATGAAACTATTGTTGATTGTTGGAAAAAAAAACCCTTCTGGTTTACTAATGTCCTTTTAGAGAAGTAAATCTCCTATCCTTACCTGACCTGGTCTACGTGTGACTTCACGGTTTCTGTGCAATTACGGATGGGCATTAAATGCTGGTCTGGCCAGTGATGTCCATATCTTGTGAATTAATAATAAAAAAGCAATTGGCATACAGGACCTGTGACTCAATGTCATATGGATGGAAATTGAAGCTTTGAACACCTTGAGATTAATATGTGCTGCAAGAGTGGAGTTGTTACACATTTCATTATAGCGTCTGCCATATGAGCTATTAGCTTTAGAAAGCCAATTGTCCACTTTGTCACCAACAGGGATATCAAACGAGTTGATGTTCCTAATTAAGTAAATGGTTTGGCAGTATTGTGCTCAACCCCCTTGATGGCAATATTAGGTGGTCTCTGTTCTTCCCAGGGTGCAGCCTGATGCAGGGCTTCAGTTTTCATTTAACTGATTTGTAGTTTGAAGCGTGATGCAGCTTTGGAAAGCTACAATAATATAAAATAAAACAAAGAACTGTGAATGTGGGAGATCTGAAAGAAAAACAGAAACTACTGGAGAATCTCATCAGGTCTGGCAGCATCCATGGGAAGAAGGTAGAGTTAATGTTTCGAGTCCAGTGAGTCCAGCGACTCCTCATCAGAACGTGGAAGCTCTACATTGCAAGTCTGATTGACCGGGAGGCTGAAGAGTGCAGTCATCTGTGGAAAGAAGCTCAATGTTGAATTTTTTCTGTACCTTTGCATGACTGATATTTGCATGTGTGATATTTAAATGAGCTATATTTGCATGTGTGATATTTAAATGAGTGATATTTACATGTGTAATATTCAAATGAGTGATCTTTAAATGAGTGATATTTACATGCGTTATATTTAGGAGTGATATTTACATGCTCAAGTGTTTTAATGAATGTCAAAGGGCAATCTGAAGAAGGGGTGACAAAGGCTGAGGGGTGATCTGAAGAAGTTTACAAAGTTATGAGAGGCATGCATAGAATGGATAGTCAGTCTTTTTCTGAGGGTAGAAATGTCAATTACTAGGAGACATTGGTTCAATGTAAAAGAAGATAAGTTTAAAGAAGATGTGTGAGGCAGGTTTTTGATATACAGTGTGGTAAATGCCTGGAATGCGCTGCTAGAGGAGGTGGTGGAGGTGGATACAATAGCAATGTTTAAGAGGCATCTTGACAGAGATATGAATATGCAGAGAATAGAGGGATACTGACTGCATAGAGGCAAAAGGTTTTTAGTTTAGAAAGGCACCATGTGTCGGTACGCTCTTGGTGGGCTGAAGGGCCTGTTCCTGTGCTGTACTGTTCTTTGAGTCTGGAGGTGGGTCTGAGGTTGAAACCACCTCTGTCAGTCTAGACATGTATATAAACTCCTGAAATGTTTCTGTGGCTAGCTGCAGCGTCATGCTGAAGAAGGCAGTGAATAAGGTTGGGACACAACCCTCTTTGCAACAATGGAGATTTGTAAGTGATTTAAGAGATTGCTGTTGTGCTTGAGTTATCCGGCAGGATTTCGATGAAGCTGCTTAGCCACAGCCAGGAACCTGGGCAGGCATCCACATTTTTCAACGATCTTCCGAAGTCCAGCTCAGCTCACAGTGTCCAGTGCCTTGCTGAGCTCTACCAAGTTGACATACAGGCCTATGTTTTGCTTTGGACAGCTCATGAGTGCATGTCCGTGGTGCCTCTGATAAGTGAGTCAGGTGAATATAATTTCAGTCATCAGCAATTGTCAAAGGCCCAGGAAATTGTGTCTGCTTTGTATTGGGGAAACTGCTTCAAATCTCAGTAAGTTACTTTTAAGTTGCACCCAAATGGTTGATTTTGAATATTCAATAAGTTCTCACCGATCACTAGTACAATCCCATCACTAGTACAATCAGGAGCCAGTTTCCTGCTACTCTGGATGTATCACATGGTCTACCTGCACAAGTCTTCCAGCCTGTCCTGGCCACACATCTCAACTTATCCACAACCATCCAAAAAACACCAGCCAACCACCTATTAGTTCTGAAGAAGGTCACTGGACCCGAAACTTAAATCTGATTTCTCAGCACAGATGCATCCAGACCTGTTAAGAAGCAGTTTCTGTTTTTGAACTATGAGTTGTCTCTTTCAATTGCTTCAGGATTCCAGGATACATTCTATATGACTCAGACTTTTGCAGATACTTAATCTTTCCAGTTTCAGCACAACACATTTTTTCCTAATTATCCTCTTTATATAATGGATTACTTGGCCCTATTTACAATGAGTGGAATTTTGTCCTTGATAACAACTGATGAGAGTGTGCTACATGTAGAATTGTGTTTGCTATTTCTTCAACATGATACTCAAGTAGATTGGGCATTCACCCAATGCCTTATTAATTCTCACAATGTGGTTTCCATGAGTAGGCCCAAACCTCCTCCAAAATGAAATGTAAAGACCTGTAAGTTCCTAATTAAAATTCCATGGCATTTTTAAATAGCTTCCACAGGAGATTGGAGAAACTGCCAAGCAAATATGAAGACCCAGTTATGTGGCGTTTCCAGTATTTCTGGCAGTTTTTCATTGTTCAGTCGTGGATGTGGATGCAGCATGTGTTGCCCCATGCTGAGTTGTCCTGGTGAAGGTGGCGATGAGCTGTCTCCTTGAACTGCTGCAATCTATTTGGTGTAAGTGGACCCTCAATTATTTAGACTTTGTTGCCAGGAGCAGTACTAGGCATAAATGAAGATGAGGTGTCAACCTGGTGAAGCCAAACAGGGATACTTGCACGCCAAACAGCATAAGAAGCAAGTGATAGACAGAGCTAAGCGATCCCACAACCAATAGATCAGATCTAAGCTCTGCAGTCCTGCCACATCCAGTCGTCATTGGTGGTGGATGATTGAAAAGCTCCCTGGAGGAGGGGTCTCCACAAATATCGCCATCCTCAATGATGGAAGAACCCAGCATATCATTGCAAAAGATAAGGCTGAAGCTTTTGAAGCAATTTTCAGCCTGAAGTGCCGAGTGGATGATCCATCTCAGCTTCCTCCAGTGGTCCCCAGCATTACAGATACCAGTCTTCAGTCAATTCCATTCACTCCACATGATATCAAGAAACAGTTGGAAGCACTGGATACTGAGAAGGCTATGGACCCTGACAACATTCCGGCAATAGAACTGAAGACTTGTGCTCCAGAACTTGCTGTTCTCCTAGTCAAGCTATTCCAGTACAGTTACAACATTGGTATTTATCTGGTAATATGGAACATTGCTCAGGAATGTCTTGTATATAAAAAGCAGGACAAATCCAACCTGGCAAATTACTGCCCCATCAATTTACTGTCGATCATTAGTAAAGTGATGGAAGGTGTCATCAACAGGGCTATCAAGCAACATCTGCTTAGCATAACATGCTATGTGATTCCCAGTTTGGGTTCTGCCAGGGCAACTCAGCTCCTGACCTCATTACAGCTTTGGTCCAAACATGAATGAAAGAGCTGAATTCCAGAGGGGAGGAGAGAGTGACAGCCCTTGACATCAAGGCTGCATTCCACTGAGTGTGGCATTAAGTAGTCAGGTATCAGGGGGCAAACTCTCCACTGGTTGGAGTCATTCCTGACACCGAGGAAGGTGGTCTTTGAAGTTGTTGGTCAATCACCTCAGCAGGACATCTCTGCAGGAGTTCCTCAGAGTAGTGTCCTCGTCCCAACCATTTTCAGCTGCTTTAATATTGACCTTCCATCCAACATAAGGTTAGAAGTGGGGATGTTAGCTGATGATGGCACAATGTTCGGCAGCATTTGTGACTCCTCAGATACTGAAGAAGTCCATGTTCAAATGCAACAAGATTGAGACAATATCCAGCCTTGAGCTGACAAGTGGCAAGCAACATTTGCACCACACAAATGCCAGGCAATGACCATCATGAGTAAGAATCTAACCACTGGCATTCAAACGTGGTACCATCACAGATTCCCCCACTATCAATGTACAGGGGTTTATCATTGACCAGAAACTCAACTGGACACACCACATAAACACAGTGGCTACAAAAGCAGGTCAGAGACTAGGAATACTACGGTGAGTAAATCACCTCCTGACTCCGCAAAGCCCATCCACCATCTACAAGGAACCAGTCAGGTCTGTGATGGAATACTCCCCACTTGCCTAGATGAGTGCAGCTCCAACAACACTCAAGAAGCTTGACACCATCCAGGACAAAGCAGCTCACTTGATTGACATTACATCCACTCATAACCACTCCCTCCAACACCAGCGCTCAGTAGCAGCAGTTTGTACTATCTACAAGATACACTGCAGAAATTCACCAAAGGTCCTCAGACAGCACCTTCTAAACCCACGACCACTTCCATTTAGAAGGACAAGGGCAGCAGATACATTGGAACCTCCACCTCCAAGTCACTCACCCTCCTGACTTGGAATATATTGCCATTCCTTCACTGTCACTGAATGAAAATTCTGGAATCCCTAACAGCATTGTGGGTCAATCCACAGCAAGTGTTCTACAGTGGTTCAAGCAGGCAGCTCACCACTACCTTCTCAAGGGCAATTATGAATGGTTAATAAATACTGGACAGCCAGCGACACCCACACCCGCATCTCACATCCCACAAAAATGACCTAAAAAAATCTGGATGGCTGCTCGGCCATTTCAGAGGGCAGTTAAGAATTAACCACATGACTGTGGGTCTGGAATCACACATAGACCAGATCAAGTGAAGTTTTTTTGCCTAAAGCAGATTAATATTAGTTTTCTAAGGATATTTTACAATAATCAACAATGCTCATTATTGCACTTTCAATTCCCGATTTTTATTGAACCTGGGGCCCCCTGGATTACTAGTCTAGCAATAGGTCATTGTCTCCTCTTGCAATTCTTGTATTGATTTGTAATGTGCAGCATTGTGCTGATTGTTGAATGGTTTTGCCTCAAGCACCTTATTCAAAAGACCATTCTCAGTGCCCAATCTAATCTAATGATTAGCCCAACAAGTCCACACCAATCCTCCGAAGAGTAACCCACCTAGACCCATTTCCCTCTGACAAATGCACCTAACACTATGGGCAATTTAGCATGGCCAATTCACCTGGCCTGCACATCTTTGGACTGTGGGAGAAAACCCACACAGACACGGGGAAAATGTGCAAACTCCACACAGACAGTCACCTGAGGCTGAAATCGAACCTGGGTCCCTGGTGTTGTGAGTTAGCAGTGCTAACCACTGAGCCACCGTGCCACCCAATCCTTGTCCGACAACACTAAAACTAAAAGTACATGGTCCAAGCATACGGCAGGTACTTAATGTGATATAAGCTTCTCAGTAAAATTTGTTTCATGTCAAACTTCTCAAACATAATATAAATGTATTACTTGATTCATTTCAGTTCACTTCAGACTCCGTAAACAATTAACATTTAACATACCTTACATTTCAATACGCGCTGTCAGATTCATCAAAGTTTTCCAGTATGATCATTTGCTCTGATCTGATTCTGTTTTAAGCATCTATCCTTTAGGGATAGAAGAATTTTACAACAGTTCTAAATGATCATGATTCAAATCCCTGATTTGAAGTGTATTGCAGTTGATAATTCCAACAATAACACAGGGAACATTTCTAAAGAAATTGTTGTAAACATGTGGAAAAAGCATTTTCACCAGTCAAAGAATTTTCCACCAATACCTGACTGGAAATAAGTAGGAATCAGGAATTCTCCATAAGAGAGACCTGTGGAAAAAGCCACAATATCTCTGTGAAGTCAAAACTAAATTGAAAATGAAGAATAGTTTCCATTGGTTGAGTGTTGCTATATTTCATTCGAAACAACAATTCCTGCCTGATCTGAGCAGTTGTAGGGATAACACTGGGATCTGTCTCTTATTTCAACAGTTGTCTGAATGAGAAATCTGCTGCAGACTTCCCACTGGGACCAATTCAGGCCTGAAGAGCATCAGGCTCAGCTGAGGAGGAGAAAGATGAAGTTCTTTATGAGGGAAATGAGGAGAAGATTTTTCCTCTCAGTCAAAGTTTGTGAAACTGGCGAACTCTGTTTCCAGAAAGAGATGAAGACAGGCTCAGCATGAGGTAGATGGTGGTAATATTGCTGGGTTTGTAACCCTGCAATGTTGGTTCAAATCCCACCATAGCAGCAGGTGGGATTTAAAGTCAATTAATAAATCTGGGATTATCATTTAATTGCTGTTAAAAGTCCATCTGGTTCACTGATGTCATTTAGGGAGGGAACTTTGCCATCCTTACTTGGTCTGAGACAAAAGAAAACTGCAGATGCTGGAATCCAGTGTCGATAAGCAGGAGGCTGGAAGAACACAGCAAGCCAGGCAGCATCAGAAGGTGGGGAAGTCAATGTTCGGGGAGTAATCCTTCTTCAGAAGGGTTGGGTGGCACGGTGGCTCAGTGGTTAGCACTGCTACCTCACAGCATCAGGGACCCAGGTTCGATTGCAGGTGGGTGGAATGGGAGCTGCAGATAATGGGGATGGGATGGGTGGTAAGGTGGGGATAGATGAACACAGGTAGAGGGTACGACCTGGTTGGTCGATGGGAGCCGGTTGGTGGCGAGAAGGAAGGGTGAAACAGAGGAAAGGGAGGGAGGGGGAGGGGCTGGGAAGGGAATTGGGGAATGGGAAGGGAGGTTATTTGAAATTTGAGAACTCAATGTTGAGTCCTCCAGGCTGTAGGCTGCTCGGGGGAAAATGAGGTGTTGTTCCTCAAATTTGCAGCCTGATTCATTGTGACAATGGAGGAGGCCAAGGCTGATCATGTCAGAAAGAGAATGTAAAGGGGAATTAAAATGGGCAGTGATTGGGAGGTCAGGTTGGCCCCTGCAGGCCCAGCTGAGATGCTCGCAAAACATGCCCTCAGTTAACGTTTGGTCTCACATTGGGAACACCAAATATAGTAAACTAGGTTGGAGGAGAGGTAAGTGAACCTCATCTCATCTGAAGGACTGATTGGGGCCCTGCATGTAGGTGAGAGGGTTGGAGTGCCAGTCGGATTTGCATCTTTTCCGGTAGCAGGAGAAGGTGCCTGAAGAATTGGTGGGGAGAGTGGCGTGAACCAAAGATTGGTGAAGGGAACAATCATTGTGGAAGGCAGAGAGGGGTGGGGAGGGGAAGATGTTCTTGGTGGTAAAGTCTATTTGGAGTTGGTGGAAGGGTTTAAGGAGATGCGTTGGATGTGGCAACTGGTGAGGTGGTAGGTGAGGACAAGGGGGACCCTCTCTTTAAAGCGTTTAGAGCAGGGGGGCTTTTAGAGCAGTTGAACAGAGAATGGAGGTGGTGCGGTTGAGGGCTCTCTGGATCTCAGAGGTGTGGAAATCACATTGTTCGAACGAGCTGGACATCTGAGATCCAGGTAACACCTCCTTCCATTCAGTATCCTGCAAGAACTCCATCCCATTCTCCCAATTTCTCTGTCTCCGCTGCATCTGCTCGGATGAGGAGACATTCCATTTCCAAGCATCCCGGATGTGCACCTATTTCGAACAATGTGCTTTTCCCCTCTGTCATCCAGACAGTCCTCCCCACCCCTCTCTACCTTCCGCAAGGACCGTTCCCTTCGCCAATCCTTGCATCGTGCCACTCTCTCCATTAACCCCTCCCCATACCCTCAGATACCTGCAACTGGAAAAGATACAAAACCTTCTGGCACACCAGCCCCCATCCAGGGCTCCAGTCAGTCCTTCTAGGTGAGACAGACGTTCACCTGTCTCTCCTCCAACTAGTTTACTGTATCTGGTGTTCCTGATGTGGTCTTCTCTACATCGGTGAGACCAAACGTAAACTAAGGGAACGTTTCACCGAGCATTTCAGCCGGGCACACAGGGAACCTGGACCTCCCAGTCACTGCCTATTTTAATTCCCCTTTACATTCCCTTTCTGACATGACCATGCTTGTCACAATGAATCAGACCGCAAATTGGAGGAACAACACCTCATCTGCCCCCTGGGCAGCCTACAACCCGGAGGACTCAACATTGATTAGATTAGATTAGATTCCCTACAGTATGGAAACAGGCCCTTTGGCCCAATAAGTCCACACCGATCCTCCAAAGAGTAACTCATCCAGATCCATTGCCCTACTGTACATTTACTAAAGCACCTAACACTATGGGCAATTTAGCATGGCCAATTCATCTGACCTGCACATCTTTGGATTGGATTGAGTTCCCCAATTTCCAATAAACCCCCTTCCCGTCCCCCGACTCCCTTCCCAGCTCCCCCCCCCCACTCCATTCCTCTCATTACCTTTCCTCCCTTCCACAAATCTGATTCATTCCGCCCATCGACCAACCAGGTCGTACCCTCTACCTGTGTTCACCTATCCCCAACTCACCATTCTTCTTCCCCCCCCCCCCCCCCCACCACCGCCTTTATCTGCAGCTCCCCTTACACCTAACCCCAGTCCTGAAGAATGGTTACACCCGAAATGTTGTCTTCTCCACCTCCTGATGCTGCTTGGCTTGCTGTGTTCTTCCAGCCTCCTGCTTGTTATCCTTCCTTGGTCTGGCCAATATGTGACTGCAGATGAACAGCAATGTGGTTGACTCTTAACTGGCCTCTGAAACGGCTGAGCACTTGGTTCAACAGCAATTAGGGATGGGGACTAAGTATTAGCAGTAATACCCATGTCCTGTGAAAGAATAATGATTAAAATTGAATACTTTTCTGGCCTGGATAGATAGATTCTTAACTAAAAAGGAAGTCAAAGGTTATTGAGGTTGGCAAGAAAGTGGAGTTGAAGCCACAATCAGATCAGCTGTGATTTTATTGAATGGGGTAACAGGCCAAAAGGCTTACTCCTTTTCCTAATTTGTACCTGCTTTTCAGGATGACCTGGCACTCCTCCATATGGAATTCTCAGGCCTTCCTGAGCTCAAACATCCTACCCCTTCCAAAACACAAGACTCCTAAGTAGCTTCTGAACTCTAATTCTGTCACTTTCCATGTAACACTGCATGGCCTCCTGGAGGCGAGAGGTTAGCCACAAAGCTCTTTAGAAGACCTAGAATCCTTAAGGGATGTAATTAGGAAAGTCATGATTAATTGGCTGATATTTTTCCGATTGCAATTAGCAGGCAGGAAATTAACTGGACGGTATGATGTCTTTTCAGAATCCTTTAGGTAGTTACAATCTGGGTCAAGTTTTCCCAAATCCTGCCACAGACAAATGGTCAATAAAGGGTCAAATTTCTGTTGACGATCACTTTTTCCACCAGTTCCTATGATTTCTGAGAAGCCTGGCTTTATAATACTCTCAGTCTGGATGATGGTTTACAATGGCCATTTAGAAGCCACTGGTAAATTCTTCACTGCAGAAATACTGAAGAGGCAGCTTACTGTTCAATTGTTTTTAATCCAAAACATCTGTGGGCTGATTTATAAAAGATGCTCAGAACCAACCAATGAATTGACATTGCACACATCTGATGTCAAAATGATGGCCAAAGTCTGACATAAGACTGCAATCTGGATTTACTTCATCCTTCTCGAAATATTTATTGCTGTGAAACAGATGGCCTATGAAAATATTCAGTAGCACATTTAGTCCCAATGAAGGTTTAACAGCGCACTGTTCCTGGCTGCAATGTGACTACCTACAGTCCCCCGACACTAACATGCTATTTTCTTTTTATTTACATTTCACAATATCACAGGACAATTACAGATGGTGTAAACTTTTAAGTCCAAGCTAGTTTTTCCATCCAGTATAATCCAATATTTTCTCTCCCCATTCTTGGTGTTTTAGATTAGATTACTTACAGTGTGGAAACCGGCCCTTAGGCCCAACAAGTCCACACCGACCCTCCGAAGCACAACCCACCCAGACCCATTCCCTTACACCTACCCCTTCACCTAATACTACAGGCAATTTAGCATGGCCAATTCACCTAACCTGCACATTTTGGGACTGTGGAAGGAAACCGGAGCAAACCCACACAGACATGGGGAGAATGTGCAAACTCCACACAGGCTGTCGCCTGAGGCAGGAATTGAACCCAGGTCTCTGGCGCTGTGAGGCAGCAGTGCTAACCACTGTGCCACCGTGCTGACCATTTTACAATTTCTTCAATTTATTTGAGTTTATTTTTCTTGTTCACTGCTCTGTTCGTGTTCCCATTCCATGCATTGTTAACTCTTTTCACAGAGAAGAAATGCCTAACAACAGTGTTGAAGATCTTTTTTATGAGTTTGTTTCTAAAATGTGTCCAATTTGTGCAATATAGCTGAAAGTAACTTGCCAGATTCACATTTTTCCTATAAATAATCTTCTGAATATTAATTACTTCATCACCTAGATGTGGCTTACCAAGCCGTATCTGCAAGCCACAGAGTCCTGCGCTAAGTTAAAGTGCCTGCCATGGACTGTACCTGCACCGGGAATCAGGCCATACGTTCCACTCTGCTTTAATGAATTACGCAACTCAGGAACAGATCATGGTCCCGGTTTCCAGGGTTCACTAAGATGATCCTTTTGGTTTGTCAAGTTCTCCTGCTCCTCAC
Source organism: Chiloscyllium plagiosum (assembly GCF_004010195.1). Lineage (NCBI taxonomy): Eukaryota > Metazoa > Chordata > Chondrichthyes > Orectolobiformes > Hemiscylliidae > Chiloscyllium > Chiloscyllium plagiosum. The sequence goes on along the minus strand of NC_057710.1, from coordinate 25,880,723 downwards.
TCTTCCTTCTCCAAATACTTTCACTTGTTTATGGGAGGCACGGCATGATTGGCTCGCAATTTATAAAGTCTCTGTCCTATTGGTTGAAAACAACAGTTTACAGCAACCGATGTGGAAAAATGAATCGGCTTTCTTCAGGCTTGAGGCGTTTTCCTTTGCTGTACAGAAGAGGACAGCTCCTTCCTTTACAGAGATCTGATGGCTTCTGATCAAATATTCACAACCACAAGCTGTTCAACCTGGGTGCCTATCACACAGCTGGTCTGGAGGCAAGATAGAGAACTTGAAAAACAAAGAACAGTGGAAGCTGGTGATCTGAAACAAAACAGAAAGGGGCTTGAGAAATTCATTAGGTCTGGCAGCCTCTTTGAAGATAAAAACAGAGTTAACATTTTGAGTCTTGGGGACCCTTCATCAGAAAGCACTGTCTGTCCTGATACAGATCTGCTGAGTTTCTCTAGCACTTCCTTTTTTTGTTGGAAAAGTTGGATTTATCATGGACACAATGGCACAGACTCGATGTGATGAGTGTTCACTGCTTTATTTCATATTCATTGAAGTCCTTCACATAGTTCAAAACTGGTACATATTTTTTATCTGGTTGTGTTAAGTCTTAATGCAGTCAATAAAATTTCAAATGTACAATATCTAATGGAACAGCTTTCATTTGGTGTAACTGGATTGGGTTTGAAAAAATGTGAGTCCTGAGTAAACATACTGAACTAGCATTGCTGTTTAATTTCGTGTGCAGCACAATTTACATTTCAATCTCTCTTGTTATTGGAAACATCAAATTAGCAGATATAAAGAAAATGTGCTGACAAAATTATGGATCTTTTAGAGGATATAAATCTGACTCCAGCATTGATAAGAATTCAGAAGTGGAGATTCAAGATGGCGGCGACCCAGCAAGTCTGAGTCTGTAGTGCTCTGCCTAAGACTCGGGCAAAGTGGGGCACCCGCCTTCACCACACCTTTTAATTCATTTAAAATAGCTTTTGCCCAGCATACTTAGTCATTTTGCATCAAATTTGGATAGTTTGGTGTTGTTCTTAAAATGACTAAGGGCAAAAATTCCTGAAGTTCGCAACAGGCAGGGACCCCTCCCCCGCCCCCTCCAGCAGCAGCAGAGATGTCCGTGGCTGCCTCAGGGGACTTACCTACGGTGGCGAGCCTGATCTCCGGGATCAACAAGCTGCAGGAGAGGATCGACGCCTTCATCGAAGAGTCCAGGACCAGGTGGGAGTCATTCTCAGTCGTGCTGCAGAAACACGACCAAGAAATTGAAAAACTCGAACAACGCGTCGGAGTGGTGCAGCAAAAGGCCGCGACCTCGGAAGCTGCTGCCAAGTCGGCCGTGGGCCAGGTCCAGGCTCTCGAGCAGCGAGTCCATACCTTGGAAGAGCACATAGATGACCTTGATAATCGGGGTTGTCGGAAAAATATTCGGTTGCTGGGCCTTCCCGAACGGGAAGAGGAAGTCCAGCTTGCAGATTTTTTGGAGCAATGGCTCCCTCAAATATTAAAGTTGGAGTCGGGATCATGCCAGGTACGGGTGGAGTGGGCCCCACCAGGTTGCTATACGCAGGCGTGGGCCAGACCAGCGCCCCCGCCCAGTTTTGTTCCAGCTCCAATGCTATAAAGAGAAGCAGATGCTCCTGGAAGCCTCCAGAATCCTAGGGAAGGATCCCCAGGCCATGATGCACAAGGGTTCCAGGATTGTGTTATTCCAGGATTTTTCTCCAGCCATGGTCCGCAAGAGGAGGGCAATCGATGAGGTGAAGAAGCACTTAAGTGACCTAAATATCCAATATTCCTTGCATTACCCAGCAACATTGCGCTTCAGCCATGAAGGATCCATATGCAATTTTGGGTCACTGGAGAAGGCTAAAGAATTTTTGGACTCTCTTAAATAGACTTTAAGATTCAAACCACATGGATAGTGATTTTGCTTCCCCCACCGATTTACTCTTTCTTTCCTTCTCCATCCCTTTTTTGTTCGTTATCATCCCGGGGGGGCTGGGAGGGGGGGGGCGGGGGTGGGAGGTTGTGGGTCACTCACTTTTAACTTTGGTTTTATAGAACACTTGAATTTGTGTACTCTATTTTATAATGCCTAGGTCTAGGGCGGGGCACTAGTTAGGAGGGGTTATGGTCGGGTTATCGATAGGTAGTTACGCCCCCTGGGAACAAGGGGGAAAATCTCCTTTCAAATGAGTTTTGTATTTTTTTTACTTAGGAATAGTTTTTAATTGTGTTGGTGTAAATGTCTTAAAGAAGATTTGCTTTTGTGAATTTTCCATGGTCTTTACTCAGGGTGTCTTGGGTGGGGTTCTTCCTCCTGGGGAGGTCTCGGGCTTGCCTGAATGATCATGGCTAGCTATTCGCTTAGGTGGTGCACCTGGAATGTCAAGGGGAGTAATTCACCAATCAAAAGGAAGAAGATATTATCAAACCTCAAAAAAGAAAGGGTTGATATTGCTCTTTTACAGGAGACACATCTACTTGACAAAGAGCACTTAATATTACAACAGGGTGGGTTTGACCAGGCCTTTTTCTCATCTTTTAGCTCAAAACGTAGGGAGTAGTCATTCCCATTTGGAAGAATCTTCCTTTTAAAATCTTAAGCCAGATAAAAGATTAATCTGGACGGTATATACTGATCAAAGCCTTAATAAATCAAGAGGAGTATGGGATTTTGAATCTTTATTGCCCCCTGGCACACCCCTTCAAATTTGTAACAGAAGTGTTCTCCAAGTTGATGGCTTTTGGGGCCCGTCACACTATTATAGGAGGAGATTTTAATTTTATTATGGACTCATAGACAGATAGGATACCCAAGAGTACTATGGGTATATCTCTTAAATCCAGACAATTGGCAGATCCGAATAAGGAGCTAGAGCTAGATGATGTGTGGATGTGTCTTCACCCCCAGGGCAGAGACTTTACTTTCTACTCTAGTATTGATATGTTTTTTGCTCCCTCGACCCTTTTGAATTCCATATTGTCCTGCAAAATAGGTAATATAGCAATCTCTGATCATGCTGCAGTATATATGGAAGTTAAGACTAGGGATGATGGGACAGGCCCCCGACATTGGCGTATGGATTCCTTCTTAATGAAGGATAGCAAATTTATAAAATATTTTTCTCAAGAATTCAAAACCTTTTCAGAAATTAATTCAAATACGGCCAGTAACCCATTGACAATGTGGGAGACCATGAAGGTATATGCATGAGGTTTGATCATCTCATATTCTGTGACCCAGAAAAGACAAAAGGGAGAGCAACAGTGCCTACTCAAGGCTCGCTTGAAGGCAGCTGAGATAGCGTAAAATTGATAGGCCCTCTATTGCTAAGCTACAAAGAATGACAGCCCTTAGGTCAGCCTTGAATACCGCACCTACCCAAACAGAAAAGAGGGAAATATTATTTGCAAAGCAAAGACTATATAAATATAGTGACACGCCTCGCACATACCTAGCGTAACTTGCTAGGAAAAAATGGCTCCTCAAGCTATCACATCCATTTAGGGAAAGTGCTGGTACTCTGACTTTTGATTGTAAAAGCCTTTAGAAAGTTCTGTTTTGAACTGTATAAATTGCAGGACTGTGAGGATAGAACTAAGAAGATGGAGTCCATATTTAAAAACTTGGCCTTTCCGGATTTAAGCAGGTGTTGATCCTAAATGCGCCTCTGGAAACCCAGGAAGTACTCGACACAATTAGACAGCTTCAGAGTGGCAAAGCACCTGGCCTAGATGGATTCCAGGTTGAATTTTATAAAGAATTCATAGGGGAACTGGCTGGTCCACTTGCAGACATGTATAATTACTCACATACTCAGGGCTGCCTCCTGCCTTCTTTGAGAAAAGCAAATATCTCTCTCATTCTTAAAAAAGGAAAGGCCCCAGAAGATTGCTCATCATATAGATCAATATCCTTGCTAAATGTAGATTTTAAAATCTTTTCTAAAACGTTAGCATTAAGATTGGTGAGGGTCTTACCATAGATCATAAAAGAGGACCAGACAGGGTTTATCAAGGGCCGTGGATCATCTAACAACATTAGAAGGGTCTAAAATATGATACAAGCCTGTCAACAGGAAAGAATACCGGGAATAGTTGTCTCCTTGTATGCAGAGAAGGCATTTGACCGGGTTGAATGGTCATATCTTTTTTACACACTGGAAAGGTTTGGTGTTGGCGAGGTATTTTCCAAATGGGTCTCAATATTATACAATTACCCCAAATTACCGTGATTACCAATGATTTAGGTTCGGATAGCTTCAATGTGGGTAGGGGCTGTCGTCAGGCATGTCCTCTCTCACCGTTATTATTCACGCTAATAATTGAACCACTAGCGGAAGTTATACGAACCGACTCTCACATAGTACCTCCGAGGGTTGGTTTGGGTAAACATAAAATCACTCTCTATGCAGATGATGTCCTCCTTTTCTTAAGTAATCCTTGGATATCCATGCCCCACTTAAATCAAGTAATTAATCTGTTTAGTATGTTTTCAGGCTATAAAATCAATTTCATGAAATCGGAGGCCATGTCGTTGGGTGGTCTCGCTAGTATATCTAATTTATCGGACGGATCTTGTTTTCCAGTGGTCACTGAAGGGTTTTCTATACTTAGGTATTTTTATCACCCCAGTATTTGGTTAGCTGTATAAAGCCAATTTTATGCACCTACTAGAGAAAATAAGGCAGGACCTTCAAAGCTGGGGAGATTTCCCAATATCCTGGTGAGGCTGAGTAGCTCTAGTTAAAATGAACATTCTGCCTCGTCTCTTTTATCCTATGAGAATGCTCCCTCTGATGTTGCCGAGACTGGCATTACGTAAACTACATGGCTGGCTTGGTTCCTTTATTTGGAATCATAGACGGCCCCTTATCAATTTAGAAAAGCTGCAGCTTCCACAGGCAAGGGGAGGACTGGATCTTCCAGACTTTAGGAGGTATCAGTTGAGCTCTCTATTAGGCTATGAAGCTGATTGGGTCTCTTGTGACATTGGTTAGACATTGAGACCTCCCAAGCAAAGTGTCCCCTCATTAATCTTTTATTTTTAGATAAGATGAGAGCTATTATGGACTATTGTAAAAACCCTACTGTATTAAATACAATTAAAGCCTGGAGGATAATGTGGCAAGATGAGGGTAACTTACAAAAAACCTCTCCTTATACTCCAATAGTGGGAGCATGGGGTTTTCAGCCAGGGATGACAGATGCTACATTTAAAACCTGGAGGTCCAGAGGTGTCTCTTGCTTAGGGGACCTGTTTGATGGGGAGGTTATGATGTCTTTTGAGAAGTTGCACCAGAAGTTTAGGCTGCCTAATGGAGACCTTTTTCGGTATTTCCAAATACGAGATTATATACAGAAGAAGACCACATTATCAGACAGTCTCTACAAATCGGATAGGGAGAGAAGAGTGCTATGGCCAATGCATCCACCCTCGGTCAGTACTCTTTATCATTCATTACATAACGAGGTATCGAAAGACATAGAATGACTGTTTAAAACATGGAACCAGGAATTGGGGTTAGAAATTCCTTCAGAAATTTGGGAGGACATCTGGTAAAATGCTAGAAAGATCTCCATTTGTAATAGAACTCAAGTTATTCAATTAAAGATATTCCATAGGGCTTATATGGCAAAATTTAGGGTAGGAACATCCCCAATGTGTCCTAAATGTAAAATGGAAGTGGGCATTCTCACGCACTGTTTAGGGCATGTCACAAGATCCACAAATACTGGGAGAGAGTAGCGAATGCTCTGACAGAAATCTTGGGAACTGAGATTGGATTGGATCCAGTGCCTCTTCTCTTGGGCTTTTCAAATCTGCCCTCCCTGGATGTGCACGGGAGGAAACTATTCTCCATTCTCTCTTTCTGTGCAAGGAAAAATATCTTAGTTAATTGGGTAGCTGAGGGCCCTCTAGGACTTTCGAACTGGCACAGGTTAATCATGGAATAAATATATCCCCCTTGACTTCCTCACAAATATGGTGCACCAAAAATCTAAATTATTCTATAAAATATGGCAGCCCTTTCTGAACTATATCGACTCAGATGTTTTGGCCATACTGTCAAGGGCTTTTGTCTAGCTGAGGTAGTGGTTCTGGCTGGTCCGGGGCCCCGGGGGGGGGGGGGGGGGGGGGGAGGAATCCCATATAAATACAGGTTTTATTATGACTTGATGTTAATCCATTTTGAGTACATACTTAATTATTTAATTATTACATTATTTCTTACTAGTAATGTAAGATATCTTATTTTATGCTTTGGTTGTTTGTAGGATAGATTCGTAGTTAGCTGAGTTTTTTTCCTCTTTTTTTCTTTTGTTGTGTTTTGGTTATTATTTATTTTGTTTTTTTATATATATTTAATTATATATTAGTGTTTATACTTGTTTGTATTACTTTGTAATTTTGTAAAAAAATGTTAAAAAAATTTTCTTTCACTAAAAATACCTATATAAAAAAATCAAAAAAAGAATTCAGAAGTAGTCATCATTTACACTGACAATACTTTTGTTATTTGAAGAGAATTACAGATAGAGCAATAGTAAATCCCACTGATGCCGAATAAATGACTGCATTATGTTAGGCTACAGATGTGAGGACTTTTCTCATTACCTTGCAAGCTTTTTACATTTGTTTGCAATGCACTCTGCCTGAACTGCATTTTTGATTCTAACTCCTGTAATTAGCAGTAATTTGAATCATTTTGCCATCTTGTGTCAGCTGCTAGCATCTATGAAACCATATAGCTGTGGTCTGTGATGCTGATTTGCTTTCCTGGAATTGTCTGCAATATCTACAGGGCCACCATGAAGCGGAAGGGATTCATTAACATCTAATTCAAAGCTCACAATCCCCAGCCCAGTCGTGAATTGTTTGTGTCCTCATTTCAATAGTGCATAGCAGCAGCATCCCAGGAACAGACTGAGAGAAATCCAGAAACAGAATTCCTCGGCATTGGATGCAGCATGCTGAAAATATACAGACACCTTCATTAACCAGATCATCAGCATTTGTCTCCACATTGAGTACAGCATTGGAGGAATCTAGAACGTGGACACTGGGGCTGATTCTGAGACCGAATCCAATGGGGTTTTGTTCTCAGTCATAGAACTGGTGCAGCATTGAAAGAGTCCATTTGGCCCATTGGGTTTTCATTGGCTGACTGAAAGAGCAAAGCACCTAGTGACATTCTCCTTCCTCTCCCATTATCAGGTAAGGGTATGAAGGGAAATAGGGCTCTTCTGGCGCAGTAGTAGTGTCTCTACATCTGAGCCAGGAGGCTCAGCTTGATGTCCCACCTGCTCCAGAAGTCTGCAGTAATGCTCTGAACAGGCTGATTAGAATGTATCTATAAAGGGATAAGGTGCAAAGGAGGGTAAATTAAGTTGGGGGAAAGACCAGTAATGATGTAGGTGAATGGGAGAGCAGATCCTGGGGAGGGGCTGAATGGCTAATTCTGTTTCTAATGTTTCCATAACCTAAGTACCTGAAACATTTTTGTAAGTCAGTCCTTCTGTGTGATGACGCTTCTCCAATCAGGGGTTAAGAAGATGCGCTGGAGTTGAGCCTCATGCTTATTCAATGATCACTATTTCCTCTTCGCTAACAGGGAGACATCGAGATGAGGAGATTTGTTAAAAGATATGCTCTGAACCTCATGGTTTAAAGTCTGCAGCTGTGAATACTCCATAGTTCTTCAGCCTTCCACTTGGACTGACAATGTTAATCCTTCTTTACCCTTTTCTGAGATCAGGAAAACATATACATGTAGTAAACAGCAGGCTGGTAATATCAATTCTCTGTCTCCACTGCACTATTCCTCATTTCCTTAGGATACCCACCAGGGATAGATGCACAGGTGCAAGTGAGGTCAGATGGTTCATTTCAACTTCCTTTCCTACTCACCGGAGTAACAGATACTCCAGGGAAGACGTAACCCACAACCGTGAAGGGCTGAAGGGCCTCTTTTGTATTACGTGATTCTATGAAACAAATGACACAATGTTCCCCACCCCATATGGTGTGAACAACATTCAGAAAAGTTGGAAAATAATAGTGAGAATGAAAAGATCAGATTCTCAATATCGAGAAAGCCTTTTGCCCCAAGATAAATTGGCAACAGCGGAACCTCACCATTTAGCAGCAACCATGATCCGAATCAGGGACACAAGAGCATCCTATAACTGTAACCTAGTAACTGGTGCTTGGGCCAGGGGGTCATGGTCATTGCGCTGGGTCAAGGGTCAGGGTCAGGGTCACCGTGTTGGGTAAGGGATCAGAGTCACTATGTTGGGTCAGGGAGAAGGTCTCTGTGTTGGGTCAGGGGTCAGGGTAACTGTGCTGAGTCAGGAAGAAGGTCTCTGTGTTGGGTCAGAGGTCAGAGTAACTGTGCTGGGTCAGGGGTCAGAGTAACTGTGCTGGGTAAGGGAGGAGGTCTCTGTGCTGGCCAGGGGCAGAGTCACTGTGCTGGCCCAGAGGTCAGGGTAACTGTACTGGTTCGGTCAGGGTCATTCAGCTGGGTTAGGGGTCAGGGTAACAGTACTGGGCCAGGGGTCAGGATCAGCTCTGCTGGATCAGGGGTCAGGGTAACTGTTCTGGGTCAGGATAGCTGCTGGTTCAGGGTCAGGGTTATTCAGCTGGATTAGGGGTCTCTTTCCTGGGTGAGGGGTCACTGTGCTGAGTCAGAGGAGTGGGTCACTATGCTGGGTCAGGGGTCTCTGCGCTGACTCAGGGATGGGGTCTCTTGCCTTATTTGTGCAACAATTCCAATTCTCCTTTCCTTTTCTTTCCTTAGAAAACAGAGCAGGTTGCTGCTTGCGCAATGCTTCTCCTGACTATCACACAGCTAATCCTTCAGAATAACATCCCAGCATGCTCTTGTTCACTATCCTGGTCAACCCCTGGTCCCTGCAAATTGGCATCAGAAATGCTAAGGCTTTCCATATCCTCATGCCTGCTCTCAGACCAACTCCAACTCCATTTCTCAACTCAGATCAGGAATACCTGGAATGGGGATGCTTCTGCCAGGTCACTTTGCAAATTGGGACAGACATCTCCACGAGATGCTTTTCTGTTCATATGGACTCATGCATCTTCAGTGTTACATTTACCATTTACTTGGATGCTGCCAGCCTCTGTGATGGCCACATTGCTTTTCTAGTGCACAGACCCATCAGTGCTCAGTTAAAAGCTGCCAATCTCTGTGTCTTGTGTTGTTTTCTAGTGCTGAGGAAGTGGCGGGCAACTTATGGTAAGGGGCACCAAACTGTCAAGGGGTGGACATGATGCTTTGCAGCCCCGTGGTACATCAATGTCACCCCTACAGCATGAGTCAACAGTTTAAACAGCAAACATACTGCATATACTTCAAGCAAATGTCTGACTGTCCAAGGGAAGCTGTCCTTAATGGGGTGAAGAAGGACTGCAGACAGTAAGGGGGTACTGCCACAGTCAGTCAAGGATGTCCAGTCCGGAGGATTGTCTACAGTCAGTCAGGCACTCGTTCCTCCCAAGTCGAGGAATATGCATCTCATCAATATGCAGACATGCAAGTTAGGGGCAGGAGTAGAGTATTCAACCCTTCAAACCTGCTCTGTCATTCAGTAAGATCATGGCTGATCTGATGATATTCAGAATTCTGAAAATGGAAAAACTTGCTTGCAATCAGGTATTGAACCGCAGTCAGTCAGGCAAACCAAGTGGTCAGGTTACAGGTATTGTGAGTCAGGTATTGTGGAGACATCAGTCTGGGGGGGGGTGATGGGCTAGTTTCTCCTGCAAAGACAGCTCTGAGAGGGTTGAACCTGATGGAAGTGCCTGGAGGAGCAGTCATAGTGATTCTGGAGCAGTTGTGGTGCAGAAGGCAGGGAGGGGTGACTAGTTTGGGAGGATGAGCTGGATGAGAGCTGTTGAATGGAAATGATGCATGCAATTGTGAGACTTGTAGTCCATGAGCCTTGGTGAGATGAGTGCCCACCACTTCCACCCTGCCCTCAAATTCACTTGGTCCATTTCAGACACCTCCCTCCCCTTTCTTGATTTCACCATTTCCGTCTCCAGACGGTCATCTATTACAAACCTACAGACTCCCATAACTACTTGGACTATACCTCTTCCCACCCAGTATCCTGCAAGAACTCCATTCCATTCTCCCAATTCCTCCGCCTCCGCTGCAACTGCTCAGATGAGGAGACATTCCACTCACGAGTATCCCAGATGTGCACCTATTTTGAACAATGTGCTTTTCCCTCCTTGATCATCCAGACAGCCCTCCACCGCACTGCCTCTAGTCCCTGATACACTGCTCTAAACCTCCCTACTCCCAACGCAATAAAGGCAGAGTCCCCCTTGTTCTCACCTACCACTCCACTAGTCTCCGCATCCAATGCATCATCCTCAAACGCTTCCACCAACTCAAAATAGACCCCACCACTAAGAACATCTTCTCCTCCCTACCCCTCTCAGCCTTCCACAAAAACCATTCCCTCCGACAGTCCTTGGTTCATGCCATCCCTACCACCGAACCCCCAGGTACCTTCGCCTGCAATAAGAAAAGATGCAAAACCTGCAGGTTCCCCACACCCCTCACCTCCCTCCGGGGCCCCAAACACAACTTCCAGGTGAGACAGAGGTTCACTTACCTCTCCTCCAACCTAGTTTATTGCATCAGGTGCCTCCGATATGGTGCTCTCTATGTCGGGGAGTCTGAGCCTAAACGTAGGGAACGCTTTGCCAAGTATCACAGCCGGGTCCATAGGGACCAACCAGACCTCCCAGTCACGCCCAATTCAATTCCCCCAACCACTCCGTTCCTGACATGACCTCCTTGGCCTCCTCCATTGCCAAAACAAACCACAGCTCCTATTGGAGGAACAATACCTTATCTCCGCCTAGGAACTCTACAGCCCAGACGACTCAACAGTGAGTTCTCCAATTTCAATTAAACTCCCTTCTCATCCCCCAACTCCCTTCCCAGCCCCTCCCATTCCCTTCCACTGCTCCCTGCCACCAACTAGATTCATTCCTCCCATTGACCAACCAGGCTGTACCCTCTACGTGTCTTCAGCAATCCCCACTTCACCACCCTGCCCCCACCTCCCACTTTATCTGCAGCTCCCCCCACACCCACGCCCAGAACTGAAGAAGGGTTACACCTGAAACTTTGATTTATTCACCTCCTGATGCTGCCTGGCTTGCAGTGTTCTTCCAGTTTCCTGCCCGTAATTTTTCATCAGCAGTCACATTCCTAAATCTTTGCTGTAGAGATAGATATGCAGCAGGGGCCCCTGTGACAGACACAAAAATCCAATGATAGGGGCAAGGCCCTCGTAATAGACAAGAAGAAGCTTCACAACAAAAGAGGGGCCATCATGATGGTGGAGGGTCTTTCATTACAAAAGAAGGCCTCACAACATAGGAGAGGCCCTCACAAAGGGAAAAGGCTTTCATGAAGAGGAGAGGCCCTTCATGACAGAGGAGAAGTCTCCACAGAAAAAGCTGTTTGTTCATAACAGGATGCTTGCATGGCTGCACATAACTGGACAGTACTATCTCTTCCAGTCTTCATAAAACCGGGGCTGAGAGACAAACAAGCAGTTCATGAGATTCGCCTGATCCAGCTGGTAATTTTGAAGTCAGTGTAATGACAAATTACCTGTCGCGGGGAACAATGCTGTGGTGGTATTGTTATTGTTGATGATTTTCCCAGGATGGCAGCTTCTAGCTCGGCCTGTACATATCAAAGAGCACCAGGACTGGTCTTGCCATGGGCCAGGTCTGCAGCATTTTGGGCTCCTACCAACCTTGGATTATTCTTACTGACTCAGACAGAAATATATGGAAAGGATATTTCCAAGGGCTCAGTTATTAACCCTTTATCATGGACTTGTCAAACAATGACAAGTTAGAATATGGGAAGGAGATAGAGTGCTCGGTGTCGTGGTGCAAAGATAACAATCTCTCTTTCAATGTTAGCAAAGCTAAAGAACTGATCATTGACTTCAAGAAGAAAGGAGGAAGAACGCCCCTATCTACACCAATGGAACTGAGGTGGAGTGAGTTGAGGACGTAGGAGTGACAATAATCGACAATCTGATCCAGACCCCTCATGTTAATGCAGCAGTCAAGAAGGCACAACAACACCTCTTCTTCCTCAGGAGGCTAAGGAAATTCAGCATGTCCATAAGGACCCTCACCAATTTCTAAAGATGAATCACAGAAAAGATTCTATCTGGGTGCATCATAGCTTGATACAGCAACTGCTCTGCCCAGGACCGTAAGAAACGACAGGAAGTTGTAAACACTGCTCAGAACCTCACAGAAACCAACTACGTACTACTCCATTTACACTTCTCGTTGCCACGGAAAGGCAGCCAACATCATCAAAGACCCCGCCCACTCTCTTCCAACCTCTTCTGTCAGGCAGAAGATACAGAAGCTTAAACACACATATCAATAGGTTCAAGAACAGCTTCTTCCCGCTGTTACTAGTTTGCTGAATGGACCTCTCAAATTTCAAATCAAATATTGATCTTTCTTTTGTGTATCTCCTATGCAGCCATAACCTTGTATGTATCGCTCTGTTCAATCACCCTGTGATCTATACGTCCTTGTATGCTATGATCTGCCTGTACTGGACACAATGCAAAACACTTCACTCTAATTAAGTACCACGTGACAACAATAAATCAAATCAAATCAAAGCATGTTCCTCACTACTGACATCGTGGTGATTGGTCTATAATTCCCACTTTTCTCTCCCTTTTAAAATAGAGAACTTAAACTCTTCAATCTGTAAGAACCGTTCCAGAATCTATGGAATTAATGCACCAATGCATCCCACTAATTCTTGGGTTACTTCCTTAATTTCCTTTTACTTTTACTTTCAAAGGATTTCAAAGTGACTTACATGAAGTGACATGGGCACTGGCAGGTGCTGAGAAAAATCTATACCCTGGAGGTATGTCAGATCGCAGAAACGTCGATGCAGATTTCACATTGATGTCAGTTATGGTAAGTAAGGATACATTTTCTATTGCACATAAGTAAGAAATGTCTCTTGCAGCCATTAACATGTTGTGCCTTTGAGAAAAAAGAACCAGAAAGTGAAAGGTTTGTTGTTTAAAAAAAGCTGGTTTACCAATTCCTTTGAAAAAGGTGGGAGCCATCCTCAGAATTACAAGACTGTTGGATAGTCTAAGCACAGTGGGTGGCCATTTGGCACATTGTGCCTGTGTTGACTTCATTTCTACTTTATCCATTTTGCTTTCTGGAGATTGTACTCCCGACTGGTTATTGCTTATATAATGGTGAAGTGACAAAGGAGCAGTGCTCCTAAAGATTGTGATTTCAAATAAACTTGTTGGACTATAACCTGCTGTCATGTGACTTCTGACCTTGTGTACCCCAGTCCAAAGTTGGCACTTCCACACCACATATAATGTCCAGCGTCCTGCTTTATTTGTTTATACAGATCTCCTTCTATCTATTTACCTTGATCCTGTAGGTTGTATCAACTCCTGCTTGTTATGAACATGCGAATCCAGGAAAGGAGTAAGCCATTTAGTCTCTCAGGCCTGCTCCACCACTTCATATGATCACAGCTGGTCTGGTTATTCTGCACTTTCTATTAATCCTGATAACTTTTATCGTTTACTTAATTTTCCAATTCCTGTAATTTCTCTTCTAATCGCAATAGCTTATCCTCTGTATTTGTATAAAAGGTATTAAATTCATCTGTCAACATCTTATTCACCTTGTTACAATTGTTTAATAGATTTTTATTTCTGACCTTGTCCTGTGCAATATGATGGAAATGGAAATCACCTCGGGGGATCTCCCATCCACCGCCTCCAACCTCATAGCCCCACAACCCCGCACCTCCCGCTTCTACCTCCTGCCCAAAATCCACAAACCTGACTGCCCCGGCCGACCCATTGTCTCCGCCTGCTCCTGCCCC
>NC_057710.1:25844464-25865574 GCF_004010195.1 Chiloscyllium plagiosum | reverse complement strand
CCTTCATAATTTTATATGTTTATACAAGATCCGCCCCCCTCATTCTTCTGAATTCCAATGACTATAATCCCAGTCTACTCAGCCTCTCCTCATAAGCCAATCCCCTCAACTCCGGAATCAACCTAGTGAACCTCCTCTGCACCCCCTCCAGTGCCAGTACATCCTTTCTTAATTAAGGAAACTAAATCTGCACACCCCCACCCCAATCTGTCCTAGCACCCTCACCTTGACCTTTTTCCACCTATCACATTTCCGACGCCCCTCCTCCAAGTCCCTCCTCCCTATCTTTTATCTTAGCCTGCTGGACAAACTTTCCTCATTCCTGAAGAAGGGCTAATGCCCGAAACGTCGATTCTCCTGTTCCCTAGATGCTGCCTGACCTGCTGCGCTTCTCCAGCAACACATTTCCATCTCTGATCTCCAGCATCTGCAGACCTCATTTTCTCTTCTGTGCAATATGATAGACTGTTCAAATATTAATTGATTTTTGGATTACAAAAAACATAGACAAGCGTTCGTCTTGAAATGTTTAATTGCTTTTTCACAATGAGCTGAGGAGTGGCAGATAGATTTAATTCAGAAAAATTTGAGATGTTGCATTTTGGTGAGGCAAATCAGGGCAGGACTTACACAGTTAATGATAGGGTCCTAGGGAGTATTGTCAAACAGAGAGACCTTCGGGTGCAAGTACATAGTTCTTTAAAATGGAATCACAGGTAGACAGGGTGATGAAATTGTCATCTGGCACACTTGCTTTCATGTCAGAACATTGATTATAGGAGTTGGGATATCATGTAGCAGCTGTTCAGGACATTGGTTAGGTCACTTTTAGAATACTCCGTACAATTCTGCTTGTCCTTCCATAGGAAGAATGTTGTTAAACTTGAAAGTGTTCAAGCATGTTGTAGGGACTGGAGGGTTTGAGCTATATGGAGAGGCTAAATAGGCCTGGGTTATTTTCCCTGGAGTGTTGCAGGCTGGGGGATGACCTTATAGAGGTTTACAAAAGCATAAGAGTATGGATAGGGTGAATAGCCAAGATCTTTTCCCCAGGTTGGGGGAATCCAAAACTAGGTTTGGATTAGTTTTAACGTGAGAGGGGAAAGATTTAAAAGGAACCTAAGGGGTAACTTTTTCACACATTAAGTGGTGGCGGCTGGTACAATTACAACATTTAAAAATCATTTGGATGGATATATGAATAGGAATGGGCCAAATGCTGGCCGATGCGATTAGGTCAGGTTTGGATGACTGTTTGGCACAGATGAACTGGACTGAAGGGTCTGTTTCTGTGCTGTCTGATTCTATGACTTGATGACTGTACGTGTGTTTAAGGTCAGTTACTGGCATAAACAATTCTATAAATGCTGTAGTGGGGATTGAAGTACACTCAGAGTGACCAGCTTCTCAAAACTCACAAGCAGACAACAGAATCATATTATTTTATCAAACCACAAACGCTGAGTTCAGCATCCTGACTTTTACATTCCAGCCCAGATGTTAGATTTTCATTATTTTAACCCCAGCTATAGCACGTTTACATGTTAACACTACAGTAATATGAAAATATAGACTTCTTGTTTTCCGATTACTTGATTGTAATTTCTCATTCATTCTCTCCATCAATCAGTAAGCCTTTCTTTCAGAATTTGTCTCCTTCAGTCCCTCTGTCTGACTACATTGGCTTTTTGTTTCTTCTTATTTTTCATTCTCATTTTCCCACCTCCTTATAATACCCCTTTATATTTTATTCCCGCCACATTCCTTATCTCTCTCTTGCATCCATTCATCCATTCTCATTTCTTTATTTAATGATTCCCTTTTTTCCATTCCCTTTATTTTGTCCTCTGCTCTTTCACTTTCCTTTCTTGCTGCCATGTCCTTTCTCTTATTTGCATTCTCATCTCTTCTAACCTTTCTCATTCTGTCCCTTATTTTTATTTTCCTCGTTTGTTATTCCCCCACTTTCTTTTGCTTCCTTCTTTTTAATATTCCCTTAAATCCTCACATTTCACTTTTCTCATAACTCTTGTTCCTATTTTCTCTTCCTTTATTCACACCTTTCTTTTTCCAGAGATTTATAGAAAGGTTGCAGATAAAGGTCATTCAAACCATCGATTCCCGCAGCTGGCAGCCTAAATCAGCAGGAGAAAGTGAGGTCTGCAGACGCTGGAGATCAAAGCTGAAACTTTATTGCTGGAACAGCACAGCAGGTCAGGCAGCATCTAGGGAACAGAAGATTCGACGTTCCGGGCACATGCCCTTCTTCAGGAATGAGCAGAGAGTGTTCAGCAGGAGAAGATAAAAGGTAGGGAGGAGGGACTTGGAGGAGGGGCGTTGGAAATGTGATACCTATCACATTTCCAACGCCCCTCCTCCAAGTCCCTCCTCCCTACCTTTTATCTTCTCCTGCTGAACACTCTCTGCTCATTCCTGAAGAAGGGCATGTGCCCGAAACGTCGAATCTTCTGTTCCCTAGATGCTGCCTGACCTGCTGTGCTGTTCCAGCAATAAAGTTTCAGCCTAAATCAGCAGCACCCATTTGAACCAATTTACATGTGCCTTGTCTGTAGTCTTGTGGGTTACAGTGCTTCAGGTGCAGAGCCAGGTTCCTCCTCAATGAATTGAGGATTTCTGCCTCCACCACCAAACTAGGCCACCCACCACCCTCTGGGTTAAAATGGTTTACTCATGCCCCATCTAATCACCTTCAATCTGTGCGTCCTGGCAATTGGCCTATCCACAAGTGGAAACAGATTTTCTCTATCCAAGCTCATTATTTTGCACATCTTGGTTTAATTACCCCTCAGCCTCCTCTGTTTTAATGAAAATAACCCTCACCTATCCAATCTTTCACCCTCACCCAATTTCCAAATCCTAGCAACATTCCCAGAAATCCCCTCCATATTCTCTCGAGGGAAATAATGTCTTTTGTATGATTCTTCTTCAGGTTCTGTATAACTCATATTGGACTGAAAATACTAACTCTGTTTCTCTTTTTGGAGATGCTGCCAGACCCATTGAGCTTCTCCAGCAATTTCTGTTTTTATTATCGATCTCCAGCATCCACATTGTTTTTAATATGTCTGTTGGCCTGTCCCAGGCATCATGCTCGAAAGTGGCAAATGTCAAGCATCTACACTTTAATTATGATTGGTTGAAATGATCACCTACCTGTTACATTTCCAACAATAATCTATTCAATGAATTTGATTATTATTTAGTAACATGAATCAGCTAATTCCACTTAACTAAAAAATATTCAGTACTGGTAAGTTGTTCACTATATCTCCTAGATCCAAACAGTATGTTTTTGTATTTGTTTTTTTTAAGATATTCTTCTGAAAAATAGATGAGTCATCATTTAAAGCTTTTATCAAGGCTTTGATATCTGTCTTATACACTGTTGGAATTGAATTCATTTCTCCTTTTTAGAGTCTTAGTAATATCTGTATTATTCACCTGGTACTTGAAGCGATTATATGGCATGTGAAAAAAAATCACTGCAAGCAAACAAAACAGCTTGCATTTATAGTATGCCAAAGAAACATAGACACATAGAAAATAGGAGCAGGAGCAGGCCTGTTTGCCTTTCAATATGATTGTGCTCATTATCCAATTCAGTATTCAGTTCCTGCTTCCTCCCTTCCCCATACCCTTTGCTCCGAAAGCTTGTACTTTCAAATAAATCTGTTGGACTATAACCTGGAGTTGTGTGATTTTTAACCTCCCTCATCTTGGCATTCCACTAAACTCTTCTGACTCTGGCCTTTTTTGCATTTATTTACCACTGAGGACAGGACTTGCATGCTATAGTCACATCCCTGGAACTCCTTTCATTAAATCATAGAATCCCTACACTACTGAAAGTGGCCATTTGGCCCATCATGTCTGCACCGATCCTCCAAAGAGCATCCCACCCGCACCCGTAACCCCACATTTACCATAGTTAGCCCACCTAACCAGTACACTGTGAACAAGTTTAGCACCGCAAATCCACCCGACCTGCACATCTTTAGACTGTGGGAGGAAACCAGAGGAATCTCAAACAGACATGGGGAGAATGTGCCTACAGAGACAGTCACCTGAGGCTGGATTTGAACCTGGATCCCAGATGCTGTGAGGCTGCAATGCTAACCACTGTGTCACTGTCGCATCCTTTCTTAAAATTCTTCCTATCCAGTTGTTTTCCTCAAAATCCATCTCTTTAACCAAGGTTTAGTCACACTCCCTGATCTCCACCCTCTTATCTCATTTTCTGTTTCTCATGAATCTATTCATGAAGTGCCTTGGACCATTTTCTGTTCTAAAAATATAGTTTAATTCTTGGGATGGCTGGACTGATGTATAAAGGGAGACAGGATCAGATAGGACTATATTTTATGGAGTTTTAGAAGAATGAAGGTTGGGGGGAAAGGCCGGGAGGTGGTGTGGGTGGGAGGACCTGAGAGGATCTGTAAAATTATAATAGAACTAGACAAAGTAAATGTAAGAAGGATGTTCCTGATGAGAAAGTCCAGAGAGTTTGGAACCAGGGATCACAGTCTAAGAATATGGGTAAACCATTTAAGCCTGAGATGCGAAAAGACCTCCTCACTCAGAGAGTGGTCAATCTGTGGAATTGTCTTGCACAGAAAGCATTTGAGGCCAAAACATTGAATTTGTCTAAGAAGGAATTAGATATAGTTTTACAGTTACGGGTGTGGGTGGGATGCTCTTTGGAGGATCGGTGCAGACATGATGGGCCAAATGGCCACTTTCAGTAGTGTAGGGATTCTATGATTTAATGAAAGGAGTTCCAGGGATGTGACTATAGCATGCAAGTCCTGTCCTCAGTGGTAAATAAATGCAAAAAAGGCCAAAGTCAGAAGAGTTTAGTGGAATGCCAAGATGATGGAGGTTAAAAATCACACAACACCAGGTTATAGTCCAACAGATTTATTTGAAAGTACAAGCTTTTGGAGCACTGATCCTTCATCAGGTAGCTAATGGGGCAGGATTATAGGACACAAAATTTAGTAAAAGATCAAAATGTCATACAAGTGATGCGATGTATTGAGCAAACCTAGATCGCTGTGACTCGGCCAACGTTGTCTATCTTATATGCTGCAGGCAAGGATGCCCTGAGGCTTCATATATTAGCGAGACCAAGCAGACGCTATGACAATGGATGAATGGACACCGCACAATAATTGCCAGTCGGGGAACACTTCAGCGGTCAAGGACATGGCCTCAGATCTATGGGTGACCATTCTCCAAGATGGACTTTGGGATACCCAACAATGCAGAGTCACCAAGCAGAAGCTGATAGCCAAGTTCGGTAGCCATGAGGACGACTTCAACCAGGATCTCAGGTTCATGTCACACTACAGGTAACCCCACTACACCAGGTACTCTCACTCACACACAGGCATTAAAACACACACACTCTTACACACCATCACACTCACACACTCATACAGACCCTCTCTCATACACTTGCTCTCTCTCTGACTCACATACACACACCCACACTCACACTCATGCGCACACCGTCTCACAGGCATACACTCCATCACACTCATGCACACACTCTATCAAGCACTCACACACTCTGTCCCCCTTCCACACACACACTCTCTCACTCTCTCTCCTCACTCTCGTGCATAAGTCTATGAATTTGCATTTGCAGATTTGTATTTGCAGCTACATTCTATTTTGTTCAAAAAGCACATAATCTATAGGCAGTCAGTTCATGTGATATTTGATCAATTCCTACTTTGGAAACAGAACCAATCTGACTCAAGGTTGGGATACAAACAGACTCTAACCTCATGCCTTTAATGCATTGCCTGAGCTGAGATGCCACCTTTTTTAAAATAAAACCTTAATTTATCTCAGGAATGAGATTTGAAAGAAGTTCTGGGAATTATACATTAATGAATCAAAACCTCCATTCCTATTTGAATTGATTAAAGACTTAACAGCAATCTAGGTTTGTTCAATATGTTGTGTGGTTTTTAACTTTTTCCACTCCAGTCCAACACCAGCAGCTTCAATTCAAGTTAAAGAAGATTATAGGAGATTAGGTTGGGTGAGGCAATGCTGGAATTCAGAGGCAAGAATAAAAATTGAATTTTGAGATTTTGAGGACTGGGGAGCCATCACAGGCAGCAAAGACAAAGGTGATAGGATGAGGGAGTATTGAGGATTGCAATATGATCAGCAAAGCTTTGGAAAGGTTTGGAGTTTATGGAGGATAGAAAAGAGATCAGCAAAGAGCTTGTTTAAGTAGGGCAGCATGGTGGCTCACAGTGGTTAGCACTGTAGCTTCACAGCGCCAGGGACCTGGGTTTGATTCTGGCCTTGGGTGACTGTGTGGAGTTTGCACGTTCTCACCGTGTCTGTGTGGGTTTCCTTCCACAGACCAAAGATGTGCAGATTGGGTGAACTGGCCATGCTAAATTGCCTGTAGTGTTCAGGGATGCATAGGTTAGGTGCATTAGTCAGGGGAAATGTAACTGAATGAGATACTCTTTGGAGGGTTGATGTGAACATGTTGGGCCAAATGGCCTGTTTCCACACTGTAGGGATTCTGTGAAGTAGCTCAGAATGTTAATGACAAAGACATGAATGAGTTTCGATGGAGAGAAGCTAAATTAGAGTCTGATATCAAAGTAAAAATAAGAGAAGATTGTGATGTAAAGGCTAAAGAATCTGAAGGACTGCCTGAAGTCAAAACGGATACTAGAGGTACAAATGGTTTGTTTCAAATTGAGATAGAGATCAGGGACAGGAATAAAATCAGTTGCAAGAAGCAAAGTTCATGATGAAAACAAGCTGATTGATGGGATTTTTTAACTGTTAAATGGGGAAATTTACAACCTATCCAAGGCTAAATATTGCACCAGCAGGCTGACAGAATAGTCATGGGCATCGACAAAGTGGACCCAAGAAGTGCATCTTTCGACTAAAGGTAACGTCATTGATTTACATGGAAGGTTAATGGAGGTAATTTGAACTTTAAAAAAATCCTGATTATTAAACAGGATCTATTAATAAGTTCTATTAGGGTCATTACTGGACATTGAACATTGAGATGTCTGTCTCTGTTTTAGAGTAGATTATTCAAACCAATCACAAAACAAATCGCTGCTGATTCAGGAAATCTCCTAAGGCAGCAAATGTCCAATAAATGGTGAAAAATGTACATTGAGTGTTTTTCAATAAACTCTACAAGACACGTTTTTCTTCTAATGACCTGACCCTCATTAACATTTGAACGCCAGACAAAGCTAGTTTGCCTGAAGGAACTTAATCCTTGCTGTGAACTCAGTGATTAGTTACACATTATGATTTGCATGCCCAAGTTTACTGGTTCTTGTGTCCCTAGAGCTGGTGCCATGACACAGTTTGATGCAGATAATGGTCAATCCTAGAGAACTTCATTACACACTGTGTCATAACATTTATGCTGCTAATGGCGTTCAAAAAATACCAAGGATTTACTGACTGAAATATTGTTTTAGTTTTCAGAAGTTCTTAAAAGGGCACAACCTGTGAGGAGAGTTGGGTAACTCTTTTGTCTTATTCAGGGGAGTTGAAAAGCCTGAAGAGCTGTCGGTCACATTCTCATGGCAGTGTTGTACCAACCGGTGAAATATTTGGCACTGTCAGGATCACTGGGTTATGCTGTATTGAATGTTGAAGGGGTCAATTTAACATCTGCTGTCAGTGCTTTAATATTTACCAAAGTAAATCTACATCAGTAATTTAACCACTGGGCTAACCATAGTATGATTAATCTATAATTTGGAGATGCCGGAGACTACAGATATTAAAGCATTCAAAATGCATCCCTAAACAACGGGCCATGTGATTGTATGGTTCAGTGTTTACCTTGAGGAGTATGATGTGAATTTATCCCAGTGAGCTCATTGTCCTATATTTTAACAAAGTTGAACACGGGCAAATCATTTAGAACATCAGTGGTTAGCTGGCACCGAACAAAAATAATCAATGACTGAAATGACTGGAAGATATTGCAGTTTTGCAGATTGATTGAGAAGCAAATCAGAAAGAAAACAGGTTTTGAATGAAGATTGTTTTTTTCTCATCACCATAGTAATAGCAATTGCGGTTGGTGGTGAAGAAACCATTTTATTAGAACGTTTTGTAACACACTCTAGGGAAGAAAAAATTACATTACCAGCCTTTTGAAGAACTCTGAGTCAGCACTGACATGTTCAAAGAAAATGTTTAACAATTTATATTCTCTTCACTTTTAATTTGAAGCAATGAGGTCATGTCAGTTTGCTGTTATTTCACTGACTCTCTTAAGTCATGTCTGAATAATCTGCTGATGTTGGCCTTCATATTTTCTGGAATACATCTAACAACAAAAAGTTAATTGATATCGGTACAAGTAACACCAGGTCTTGGACTGTTTCCATTTCAAGTCAGTGTTCAGGAAAATATTCTGAGGGCCAGGATACGTTTCCATTTAGAAAGATGTAAATTAACCAAAAATGGCCAGTAGGGATTTTTTAAAGCACGATACACAGAATCCCTACAGTGTGGAAGCAGGTCATTTGGCCCATCAAGTCTACACCAACCCTCCGAAGACCATCCCATCCAGACCCATTCCTCGTACCCTGCCAATTCCACCGGACCTGCACACCTTTGGACTGTGGGAGGAAATCAGAGCACCCAGGAAACCCGGGGAAAATGTGCAAACTCCACACAGTCACCCGAAGACAGAATTGAACCTGGGCCCTTGGCGCTGTGAGGCAGCAATGCTAACCACTGAGCCACTGTGCTACCATGATTGAACCTTTTGAAGAAGTAGCAAGGAGGGTCAATGATGGTAGTGCATTTTTTTCTTACTCATTCATGGGACGTGGTATTACTGTAGGGTCAGCATTTATTACCCATCCTTCATTGCCACTTGGCATGCTAAGAGTCAACCACTTTGCTGTAGTTCTGAAATCACATGTAAGCTATATCAGGTACAGATGACATTTCCTTCCCTTAAGGTTGTTTTTGTTTAAAAGCAACACTTGCCAATGATTACCAATTAATTGCAGATTTTTATTGATTGAAATTTCACCTTGGTGGGGTTTGAACCCATTTCACTGGCCTGTGTTACTGGGTGAAGTTACCCAGTGGCAATACCACTATGCCACCACCTCCCTTTTGAGCATGGTTTATCTACATGGATTTTAGCACTGTTTCAGTCATTTTCCACAATTGGCAGCCAGCTCAGAAGAGAAGTACTCCATGGGACCCAAGGGAGAGTGGTAATTTAGATCCAAATTTGGCTCAGAGGCAGGAAGCATCAATTATTTATCTATGGCTCTATTTGTGGCCGGAAAGCTGTTTCCATTGGAGTTCCACAGGACTCAGCACAGACTCTCTTGTTCCCTGTGGTATGTATAGAAATGATTTGGATCCAAATGCAGGGGAGATGGTTCAGAAGTTTGCAGGTGATACAAAAAGTGGCTGAGTGCTTGAAAAATAAAACTGTGGATTGTAAGAAGTTATCAGTGCACCAATCAGGTCAACCGAGTGGCAAATGTAGTTCAATCCAGAGGAACATGAGGTAATGGGTTTGGGAAGGCTAACAAGGTAAGACAATAAACAATAAGTTGCAGGATGCTAGGAAGTATAGAGGAACAATGGGACTTTAGCATACATGTTTAGGGATTTCTGAAGGTACCTAAACAAGGTATGTTTGGTGAAGCTTGATTTTATTCGTTGAAGCATAGAATATAAAAGCAGGGAGATTATTTGGAACTGCATAAAACACGAGTTAGTCAACACTTGGAGCAGTTTATGGTCAGCCCAGAAAAGGGTGAGAGGGGATCTGATTAAAATGTACAAAGTTCTAACATGGCTGGACAGACTAGATGTAGGGAGGATGTTTTTCCTACCTAGGAGAGCAAAGAACTAGGGTTCATACTCTGAGGATATAGGGTAGACCATTTATGAGTGAGATGAGAACTTTCTTCACTCAAAAGGGTATTTAACCTAAGGTATTCTCCATTATAGAAGGCTGTTGGGATAAAGTTAGTGAATATATTCCTGAAAGAATTGCGATACATTTTCAGATTTAAAAAGGATCATGAGCTATGGGGTGTGAGAGGCCCCTTTCAGTCATGCCTGACCATGGGTTGCATCCTCGTTGTTCTAGCTTGCTGCTTCTTTGAAGCAATGTCGCTTGTGACTGAAGGGACCAATGCTGGAGTGACAATCCCGGTCTCAGGGGTCACATCTGTATGTGGTCAGCCAACCAATTCTGAACCCAGATAGCCAAATCTCCTTGTATCCCATACCTCCTGACTTTATGAATGAGCCTACCATGGGGAACCTTATCAAACGCCTTGCTGAAGATCATATACACCACGTCCACTGCTCGACCTTCATTAACCTGTCTCGTCACCTCCTCAAAGGACTCAATAAGATTTGTGAGGCATGACCTGCTCCTCACAAAGCCATGCTGACTGCCTTTAATCATGCTATGCTTTTCCAAATAGTCTTAAATCCTATGCCTCAGAATTCTTTCCAAAACCTTGCTGACCACAGACCTAAGACTGACTGGTCTGTAATTGCCAGGGATTTCCCTATTACCTTTCTTGAAAAGACAAACAACATTCGCCTCTTTCCAATCCTCCAGTATGACTCCCGTGGAAAGTGAGGAAGCAAAGACCTTCGCCAGCAGCTTAGCAACCTCCTTTCTCACTTCCTGGAGCAGCTTAGAATAAATTTGGTCTGGCCCTGGGGATTTATCAATCTTAATGTTTGCCAAAATTTCCAGCACATCAACTTCATCAATCTTAATCTGGTCAAGCCTGTATCCCTGCTCATTGACATTTTCATTCACAATGAGGTCCCTTTCCTTACTGAAAACCGAAGTAAAAAACTCATTTAGAGCTTCCCCTATCTGCTCAGACTCCACGCACAAGTTTCCTACACTATCCCTGATCGGCCCTACCTTCTCCCTGATCATTCTCTTATTCCTCACATATGAGTAAAATGCCTTTGGGTTCTAACTAATCTTTCTTGCCAAGCCTTTTTCGTGCCCCCTCCTGGCTCTCCTCAGTTCATTTTTGAGCTCCTTTCTAACAAGCCTGTAATCCTCTAAAGCTGTGCTAGATCCTTGCTTCTTCCACCCTATGCAAGCTGTCTTCTTCCTTTTGACAAGAAACTCCTCTGTTCTTGTCATCCAAGGTTCCTTAATCTTACTTCTTCTCTTCTGTCTCAGAGGAACAAATTTGTGCATCACTCGCAACAGCTGCTCCTTAAACAGTCTCCACGTCTGCTGTGCCCTTTCTGTGGAACAATTGCTCCCAGTCTGTACTTCCCAACTCCTGTCTGATAGTGTCATAATTTCCTTTTCCCCAATTAAATATCTTCCCTTGGTAACTGCTCCTTTCCCTCTCCAAAGCTATGGTAAATGTGAGGCAGTCGTGGTCACTGTCACCAAAGTGTTCTCCCACCACGAGATCTGACACCTGTCCTGGCTCATTGCCGAGCACCAAATCCAAAATGACTTCTCCCCTCGTCAGCCTGTCTATATACTGAGTAAGGAAGCCCTCCTGAACACACCTGACAAAAACAGCTCCATCCAAACCATCTACACTTAGGAGGTTCCAGTCGATATTGGGAAAGTTGAAATCACCCATAACAACAACCCTGCTACTTCTGCATTTTTCCAAAATCTGCCAGCTTGTGAGTTCTTCAACCTCTCTACTGCTATTAGGTGGTCTGTAGAAAACCCCCAATGAACCTTCCTCAACAACCTTTGTTTCTGTAGCTGTGATGCACTCTCTGATTAGCAATGCTACACTCTCTCCTTTTTTTCCATCCTCTCTGTTCTTTTTAAATGTTCTAAACCTTGGAACATCTAGCAACCATGCCTGCCCCTGTGAAATCCATGTCTCCGTTATGGCCACAACAACATAGCCCCAAGCACTGATCCATATTCTAAGTTCGTCACTCTTATTTATAGTATTCCTTGCGTTAAAGCAGACACACTTTATTAGAACATAGAACATAGAACAGTACAGCACAGAACAGGCCCTTCAGCCCACGATGTTGCACCGACCATTGATCCTCATGTAAGGTAAACCTAATGTACGAACCCTCAAATTTCTATGACTATAGTCTCTTAAATGTCCCCAATGACCTCGTTTCCACAACTGCTGCTGGCAACGCATTCCATGCTCTCAAACTCTCTGTGTAAAGAACCCGCCTCTGACATCCCCTCTATACTTTCCGCCAAACAGCTTAAAACTATGACCCCTCATGTTCACAATTTCTGCCTTGGGAAAAAGTCTCTGGCTATCAACTCTATCTATGCCTCTCATTATCTTGTACACTTAGGTCCCCTCTCTTCCTTCTTTTTTCCAGTGAAAAAAGTCCGAGCTCAGTCAACCTCTCTTCATAAGATAAGCCCTCCAGTCCAGGCAGCATCCTGGTAAACCTCCTCTGAACCCTCTCCAAAGTATCCACATCTTTCCTATAATAGGGCGACCACAACTGGACGCAGTATTCCAAGTGCGGTCTAACCAAAGTTTTATAGAGCTGCAACAAGATCTCATGGCTCTTAAACTCAATCGCCCTGTTTTAGATTAGATTACATTAAGTGTGGAAACAGGCCCTTCGGCCCAACAAGTCCACACCGACCCGCAGAAGCGCAACCCACCCACACCCCTACGTTTACCCATTACCTAACACTACAGGCAATTTAGCATGGCCAATTCACCTGACCCTGCACATCTTTGGATTTGTGGGAGGAAACTGGAGCACCTGGAGGAAACCCACGCAGACACGGGGAGAATGTGCAAACTCCACACAGTCAGTCGCCTGAGGCGGGAATTGAACCCGGGTCTCAGGCGCTGTGAGGCAGCAGTGCTAACCACTGTGCCACCGTGCCGCTGTTAATGAAAGCCAAAACACCATATGCTCTCTTACCAACCCTGTCCACTTGGGTGGCCATTTTAAGGATCTATGTCCTTTCACACCAAGATCCTGCTGTTCCTCCACGCTGCCAAGAATCCTGTCTTTAATCCTGTACTAAACTTTAAAGTTCGACCGATCTCTTTGTTTTATCGCGTGAGAAACCTTCCTGATAGATTCACTACATCCTGTCACTGCCCCATCTACAACTGCCCCCTCTCAGATATGTAACTCTGATTCCCCCTGCCAAATTAGTTTAAACCCTCCCGAACTACACGAGCAAATCTCCCACCCAGGACATTTGTGCCCCTCCAGTTCAGGTGCAACATGCCCTTCATGTACAGGTCCCACCTTCCCCAGAAGGTACCCCTATGGTCTAGGTATCTGAAGCCCTCCCTCCTGAACCAGCTTCGCAGCCACGTGTTAAGCTGCATTCGCTGACTGTTCCTGACCTCACTATCTCGTGTCACCGGTAGCAAACTTGAGATCACTACTCTACTTGTCCTGCTCTTCAGCTTCCAACCTAGCTCTCTGTAGTCACTTTTCAGATCCTCAATCCCTTCCCTGGTTATATTATTGGTGCCAATATGTACTACGATTTCTGGCTGCTCACTGTCCCCCTTCAGAATCTTGTAAACCTGATTGGCGTACTCCTGGACCCCGTCACTGGGGAGGCAACACATCTTCCGGGAGTCCTGTTCCTCACCACAAAATCTCCTGTCAATCGTCTAACTATTGAGTACCCTACCACTAGCGCTTTTCTATTGTCTCCCCACTTCCCTTCTGAGCCACAGTGTCAGGCTCAGTGCCAGAGACCTGACAACTATAGCTTTGCCCTGATAGGCTGTCCCCACCAGTAGTATCCAAAAAGGTATACTTATTGCTGAGGGGAATGGCCACAGGGAATCCCTGCCTTATCTGTTGATTCCCTTTCCTCCCCTTGACTGTAACCCAGCTGTCCTTATCCTGTGTCTGAGGAGTGACCACCTCCCTGTACATCCTCTCAATTTCTCCCTCAGCCTCCCGGATGATCCGTTGTTCATCCAGCTTGATATCATAATGATATCAAACACCTTCATGTCCCTCATGCAGACGCCCTTGTAGCGCAGCTGGGGATGCCCAGTGCATCTCTTCACAGATGCAAGTTCTCCATAGAGGATACCCTTTGGGATGCAGCCACCCTCCAAGCAGTGGATGCTGCCTGAGCAGAGTGTACATGCTGGGAAGGCCAGTGTGAGATAGGACCGCTGCGTTGGACACTCTGCCTTGTCAGGATATGCCCAGGATGTGGTGGATACTCCTCAAGTGGAAGGTGTTCGGTCTTCTCTCCTGTCTGGCACACGTAGTGCACGTTTCATGGCTGTACAGCAGTGTACTTATAACGCAGGCACTGTAGACTGACATTTTTGTCTTCACTGTCAGCTTGTCCATACCCGAGTTGTGAGGCGAGCAAGTGTTGAGGCTGCTATGGGGTGAAGGTGGGAATATAGCATTGGTTTAAAGGATCAGTCATATTCTCCTCATTTCCATGTTTTCTCACTGGGGAAGAACTGGCTTGTTCTTTTTTAAATAAACCCAACCACCAAATTAACAAATTATTCAATAACAAACACTGTCCACCAGGGGCAGTGTGACAATAACCAATAAAACAACTATCAAAAAACATGAGGAGGATTAAAATGATATTTGCTGGGTAATTTAAGCACTTCACTCCTTCTTCCTTTGCCATTCATGCACAATTCAATTAGAGAGGGAATTCTAGGATTTTATCTCAACAACGCTGAAGGACCAACAATATATTACTCTTGACGAAGCCATGCTGACGCAGCCCAATGTTACTATGCACTTCCAAGTACTCGAGGAGAAAGTGAGGTCTGCAGATGCTGGAGATCAAAGTTGAAACTTTATTGCTGGAACAGCACAGCAGGTCAGGCAGCATCCAGGGAACAGGAGATTCGACGTTTCGGGCACAGGCCCTTCTTCAGGAATGAGCAGAGAGTGTTCAGCAGGAGAAGATAAAAGGTAGGGAGGAGGGACTTGGAGGAGGGGCGTTGGAAATGTGATAGGTGGAAAGAGGTCAAGGTGAGGGTGATAGGTCGGAGTAGGATGGAGCTCTTTCCACCTATCACATTTCCAACGCCCCTCCTCCAAGTCCCTCCTCCCTACCTTTTATCTTCTCCTGCTGAACACTCTCTGCTCATTCCTGAAGAAGGGCCTGTGCCCGAAACGTCGAATCTCCTGTTCCCTGGATGCTGCCTGACCTGCTGTGCTGTTCCAGCAATAAAGTTTCAACTTTGATATCCAAATGAATCCAACAAGAACTGGACCAAGCATATGTGGTACTCATAATCTTCTTCATCCTAAGTATACGCATGATTTTACTACAACTGCTAAGTATTTCATCAGTAATATTTTCAGCAACATAACACAAAACATCGCAGATAAGAAAAACTGCAGCATATTAACATGCCAAATTTCCCCTAAAGTAAATGCATTAAAATTCCATCAAATTTGACAATATTGTTATGTATTTGGCTTTAAGGGGTTAACACGTAGGGGGTTCCATACAACAGCCAAGCAGGGTGAGATCAATAGTTGTGATGTTGAGAAGATATGCTCTTCTTCATTAGGGTAAATAAAACCACAGAAAGTAGACAAAATCAAACACAAAATATTGCTGAGGAAAGGAGTGAACAAAGACAGAAATGGGAACTATTTAAATGTAAATCTATGATTCGCTCCAGTAATAATATCTAACAATATTCAATATCTAGGATCATACCAAAAGAGTACTTTGAAGTATTAAAGGGATTTTCTGCTATCTAGTGATCTCTGAGGCATGAAGTTTCCCTTTCTTGATATGTGCAAGATCAAGACAAACACTAGGCATACAGTAACAGTGATATCACCGCAGGGAGTTGGCAGCCAATTACACTGAAGTATTCTCAAACAGCAAATCAGAAAGTAAAATGCAGTAAAATCTTCTACTCAATTAAAATTTCCACAGAGTAAATACAAATCATCAGTGATACACATGGGATTAAGGCCAGTGTAGTTGCGGAAGATGGATTGTTCCACATACCCTACGAAGAGGCAGGCATAGCTGGGGCCCATGCGGGTGCCCATGGCTACTCCTTTTGTTTGGAGAAAGTGGGAGGATTGGAAAGAAAAGTTGTTCAGGGTGAGGACCAGTTCGGTCAGTCGAAGGAGGGTTTCAGGGTGAGGACCAGTTCGGTCAGTCAAAGGAGGGTTTCAGGGTGAGGACCAGTTCGGTCAGTCGAAGGAGGGTTTTTCGGTACTTCCAAGTACTCCACAATCTTATTCTTTAAAATCTTACCAATGACCAAAGTCAAGCTAACCGTTCTATAGTTTCATATCTTATGCCTCCCTCCTTTCTTAAACAGGGGTATTACATTACTCTTGGTCCCTCCCTGATTCCAGCGATTCCTAAAAGATCACCACCAAAGCCTCCACAATCTTCTCAGCTAACTCCTTCAGACCTCTGGGGTGTAGTCCATCTGGTCTAGGTGATTCAAACCTTCCAGCTTCCCCAGCACCTTTGCCTTAGTGATGGTCACTACACTCACCTCTGTCCTCTGACTCTTTTGAATGCTGGTATGCTACTAGTATCTTCCACCATGGAGATGGATCCAAAGTTCCTCCTCCATTTCTTCATTCCTCATTACTATTTCTCCAGCCTTATTTCCAGCAGTCCAATTACTGTCTCTTGCCTTTGATCTATCTAAAAAACTTGCAATTTTTTCTTATATTGCTCGGTAGCTATTTTTTTATTTATTCATTTATGAGATAGGGGCATTGCTGGCTAGGTCAGCATTAATTACCCATCTCTAATTACCAAGAGGGCAGTTAAGAGTCAGCTACTTTGCTGTGGTCTGCAGTCACATGTAGGCCAGACCAGATAAAGGTGGCAGTTTCCTTCCCTAAAGGACATTAGTGAACCAGCTTACCCTCATATTTCATCTTCTCCCCATTATTGTTTTCTTTTAATTGTCTTCTGCTGGTTTGTAAAGGCTTTCTAATCATTTGGCTTCCCATTAATCCTAACCACATAGTATGCTTTTTTTTTGCTTTTATGAGATCCCTTGCTTCTCTTGTCAGCCATGGTTACGTCATTCTCCATTTAGTATGTTTTGTCTTCCCTGGGATGAATTTCTATTGTGCCTGCCAAATTATCCCAGAAGTCCCTGCCATTGCTGCACCACCATCTTCCCTGGTAGGCTCCCATTCCAATAAACTCTAGTCAGTTCCTTTTTCTCATTTGATTTGATTTATTTATTGCCACGTGTACCGAAGTACAGTGAAAAGTTTTGTTTATGAGCAGTAGAGGCAGATCATAGTAAGCAAGGATGAAGGATGTACAGAACAAAAGATTTAAATGGAGATGTACAGGTAACACTGCACAGGATGTACAAGAGAGATCAGCGTTAGCATGATCAGCATTATTTGAGGCTAGAGAGTGCATTCAATTATCTAAGAACGGTTGGGAAGAAGCTGTCCCTGAACTTACTGATATGTGTGTTCAGGCTTCTGAATCCTCAATTGTAACAGTGTTATATCTGCTTCCAGCTTCTCCCTCTCAAACTGCAATGTGAATTCTATCATATTATAGTCGCTGCTTCCTAGGAGTTCCTTCACATTAAGCTCCCTAATCCCTAATATGTGTCATTACACATCACCAAATTCAGAATTCCTTGTTCCCTAGTGGGCCCTATCACAAGCTGCTCAAAAACAAACCTCGTAGACCTATGAATTGTTTTTCTTGGGATCAGCTATTAACCTGATTTTCCCATTTTGATGTCTCCATATTGATTATTGTAATACTGCCTTCCTTACATACCAAATCTATCTACTGATCTATTTTCTGACATTCCACATGCTGAGTATGGTTAGAAGGCCTGTACGCAACTCCCATCAGGGTCTCTTTACTGTTGTAGTTCCTCAACCTGACTCATACAGATTCTACATCTTCTGACCATATATCACTTCTTGCTATTGATATAATTGCATTTCTTGCTAACAAGGAAATCTCAACCAATCTGCCATTTGTCCTTTCAATAGGATGTGAAACCTTGGATATTTATTGCCCAGCCTTGATGCCCTTGCAGACATATCTCTGTAAGGGCCATAACATCATACCTGGCAACTTGAATCTGCACTACAAGCTCAATTACCTCATTTGGTATGGTGTAAGCATTTAAGTAAAACACTATCATTCCTGCATTAACCACCCTGTTTTCATTGCTGTCCCCTTATTTGCCACGTCTAAAGTTAGATTTCTGATCTTTTCAGACTCTTTGTCCTAGTACTTATTCTGGAAACTTTAATAACTTCACCTGAGGTCAAAAAGCTTCAAGAGGACATGTTCTTTTTTGGAAATCATTCAAATATTATAGAAACCCACGTAGAGATACGTTTAAGGAATATGCAAGTGATCTACAACTCTGCAATATGTTGTTAAGTATTTCATTTCCTTAACAATCTTGTTGGCTCTGCTAAAGAGGGTTTGAAAGAGGCACTGACAGCAAGTTCCAAGAGTGGAACATTACGTTGGCTCCTCCTCCTCTGTTTGTGTTTCTGCTGGGAGCAGGTCCATAGTGACAGCGATGAATCACTCAACAGCATTGATTTAAGATACTCAAGGGAATAACATGGGGCAGAATGTATCGCTACAATGGACAGGCACCACCATACCCCTGCAGACCAGCTAGAACCTGGCTGGTACCTGGAGATCACCTAATACCCACCATCCCAGAGCATTGATCATAGCTGCATCAACACAAAATCCTTTAAAGAGGCTCCCCATTCTCTTGTAATGGCTTGTTGTCTGTGGCTACTCTGCCTTCTTAAATTTTTTCTGGATCCTTGAAGGTGGAGTCGCAGGTAGACAGGGTAGTCAAGAAGGCATTTGGTATATTTGCCTTTATTGAGTATAGGAGTTGGGATGTCATGTTGTGGCTGTACAGGATACTGTTAGGCCACTGTTGGAATACCAAGTTCAATTCTCCCAGCTATAGGAAAACGTTGTGAAACTTGAAAGGGTTCAGAAAAGGATGTTGCCGATTTTGGAGGGTTCAAGCTATAGGAAGAGGCTGAATAGGTTGGGCCTGTTTTCCCTGGAGCATCAGAGGCTGACAGGTGACCTTATAGAGGTTTATAAAATCATGATGGACTTGGATAGGGTAAATAGATAAGATCTTTTTGCCAGAGCAGGGGAGTCCAAAACTAGAGGGCATAGTTTGGAGGTGCTGATGTTGGACTGGGGTGTACAAAGTTAAAAATCACGCAATACCAGGTTATAGCCCAACAGGTTTACTTGGAAGCACTAGCTTTCAGAGTACAGCTCCTTCATCGGGTAGTTGTGATGTAGGAACAGCGCTCTGAAAGCTAGTGCTTCCAAATAAACCTGTTGGATTCTAACCTGGTGTTGTGTGATTTATAACAGAGGGCATAAGTTTAGGGTGAGAGGGGAAAGATTTGTAAGGGACCTAATAGGCAACTTACTCATGCAGAGGTTGATGCGTGTATGGAATGAGTTGCCAGAGGAAGTGGGGGAGGCTGGTACAATTACAACATTTAAAAGGCACCTGGATGGGAATATGAATCGGAAGGGTTTAGAGGGATGTGGGCTAAATGCTGCAAATAGGATTAGATTAGATTAGGATATCTGGTTGGAATGGACAATTTGGACTGAAGGGTCTGTTACTGTGCTGTACATCTCTGACTCTATAACAACATTTCCTAATGGCACTTTAAGTGCATCTATATCATGTAGAGGGCCGTGGTTTGAGAAGGAGATTTATCCTAATTTTCCCAATGGCAATTAGACATGAGCAACACCTTCTCGTGAACAAATTTAAAAAGACACAGGTGGCCCCTTCACCCTGAAGGACTCCCATTGCTTCTGTTGTTCTCGCCTCTTCCAAAGCGGTGCTCACTGTCCATTTCTTCAGACCTTCTGACTGGACATTCTGTCTCAGGAGCCTGGCTGAACTCCACAGTAACTGAATGGTGAACATAGAGGTGGCTTTCTGTAAGACTGCACAGGCAGGTGGAGCACAGACTCCACTGAATTGTTCCAAAGGTCGAGAAACATCGAAAGGTGGAGATTCTGCCCTCCATCACAACTAATATTAAATATTAACTATGCATGGAAGCATGGCGTTGATCACCTAATGTTACTTTCGGAGTGTGTGTTGTATAAGGCCTGAAAGAGTTGATGTTAGATCTACACTGAGCCCAGCCCAGTTAGAGAATGTGTCATAATCTCTGGATCCAGAATCAGAAGGAGGCTGGCACCACCACACTTGTCTTCTCTTATTTTAGATCAGATTCCCTACAGTGTGGAAACAGGCCCTTCGGCCCAACAAGTCCACACTGACCCTCCGAAGAGTAACCCACCCAGACTCAATTCCCTATGACTAATGCATCTAACACAATGGGCAATTTAACATGGCCAATTCATCTGACCTGCACATCTTTGGATTGTGGGAGGAAACTGGAGCATCTGAAGGAAACCCACGCAGACACAGGAAGAATGTGCAAACTCCACACAGACAGTCGCCCGAGGCTGGAATCGAACATAGGTCCCTGACACTGTGAGGCTGCAGTGCTAACCACTGAGCCACCGTGCCTCCCAAATTCTTATTCATAATAGGTACTTGTGATGATGAGTAAGGGGATCAAGGATAACAGGGAGAAGGCAGGAGAATGGGGTTGAGAAGCTTGTCATGATTGAATATCAGAGTAAACTCGCGGAGTGTAATGGCCTAAATCTGCTCCTATAACTTATGGTCTTATGCCTAAGAGCTTTAATAATATGCATATAGTTACTGTCATGTAAAAAATGACATCTCGTTAAGAAAGACTATTCACGAAGGGAAGACAATGGCTTCGTACTATTGTTGCTAGACTATTAATCCAGAAAAGTGAAAGTGACGACTGCAGATGCTAGAGATTAGAGTTGAGAATATGGTGCTGGAAAAGCACAGCAGCTCAGGCAGCATCTGAGGAGCGGGAGAATTGACGTTTTGGGCAAAAGCCCTTCATCAGGAATGAGGCTGGGAGCCTTTGGATTGGAGAGATAGATGGGAGGGAAGTGGGACTGGGGTAAGGTAGCTGAAAGTGTAATAGGTGGATGGAGGTGGGGGTAA
>NC_057710.1:25823974-25844176 GCF_004010195.1 Chiloscyllium plagiosum | reverse complement strand
TGGAAGGCTCCTTTGGGGCCTTGGATGGAGGTGAGGGGGGCCAGGTGTGGGTGCAGGTTTTGCAATTCCTGGGGTGACAGGGGAAGGCGCCGGGAGGGGAGAGTGGGTGTTGGGGAGCATGGACCTGACGAGGCAGTCGCGGAGGGAACGGTCTTTACAGAAAGCCAATGGGGTGGGGAGGGAAATATATCTCTGGTGGTGGGGTCCATTTGTAGGTGGTAGAAATGACGGAGGATGATGCAATGTATACAGAGTTGGTGGGGTGGAAGATGAGGACCGGGGGGTTCTGTCCTTGTTGCGGTTGGAGGGGTGGGGTTCGAGGACGGAGGTGCGGGACGTGGATGAGATGCGCTGGAGGGCATCATCAACCAGGTGAGAGGGGAAATTGCAATGTTTAAAGAAGGAGGCCATCTGGTGTGTTCGGTGGTGGAACTGGTCCTCCTGGGAGCAGATATGGAGGGGGCATAGGAATTGGGAATAAGAGATAGCAATTTTGCAGAAGGCAAGGTGGGAGGGGGTGTAACCCAGGTAGCTGTGCGAGTCAGTGGGTTTGTAGAAAATGTCAGTGTTGAGTCGGTCACTGTTGATGGAGATTAAGAGGTTCAGGAAAGGAAAGGAGATGTCAGAGATGGTTCAGGTGAATTTAAGGTCAGGGTGAATGTGTTGGTGAAGTTGATTCAGAGATGGTTCAGGTCCAGGTCCAGGTCCATCATTCTACAGGATGCCAACTCGCAGAGCGCTTCAGAGAACATCTCTGGGTCACCCGCACCAATCAACCCCACTATTCTGTGGCTAAATACTTCAACTCCCCCTCCCACTCCACTGAGGACATGCAGGTCCTGGGCCTCCTCCATCGCCGCTCCCTCACCACCCGATGCTTGGAGGAAGAACGCCTCATCTTCCGCCTTGGGACCCTTCAACCCCACAGCATCAATGTGGACTTCACCAGTTTCCTCATTTCCCTTCCCCCACCTTACCTCAGTTCCAACCTTTCAGCTCAGCACTGTCCTCATGACCTGTCATACCTGTCCATCTTCCTTAACACCTATCCACTCCACCCTCCCCTCTGACCTATCTCCTTTACCCCCACCTCCATCCACCTATTGCACTCTCAGCTATCTTTCCCCCAGCTCAACCCCTCTCCCATTTATCTCTCCACCCCTGAGGTTCCCAGCCTCATTCCTGATGAAGGGCTTTTGCCCGAAATGTCAATCCTCCTGCTCCTCGGATGCTGCCTGCTGTGCACCACACTCTCAACTATTAATCCAGAAACTGAGCTAATGTTCTGGGGACACTGATTCAAATTGAATTTGATTTCAATTAAAAACTAAATTTGGAATTGAGAATGTACTGATGACCATGATCATTGTCGATTGTCAGATCTGGATTCCATGAATTTGCATGGCTTCAGGTTAAACATGGGCTAAATGAAACAGACTACAAACAGATCTAGCAATTCAAGACCGGGCATCCATAAGACGCTGTGGGCCATCAACAGTAATAGTATTGAACTGAAGCACAATCTCTAACGTCATGGTCTGGCACAGTCCCCACTCAACCATTACCATCAATCCTGGTTCAATGGAGAGTGCAGGAGGGCATGCCAGGAGCAGCACCAGCACACCCGAAGATTAGGTGTCACCTTGGTGAAGCTACCAAACAGAACTACTTGCATACCCAAGTGATAGGTAGAGCTCAGTGATCCCACAGCCAACGGATCAGATCTAAGCTCTGATCTAAGGTCCTGCCACATCAAGTCATGAATGGTGGATGATTAAACAACTCCCTGGAGGAGGAGGTTCCACAAATATCCCCAGCCTTTTGAAGGAATAGCTCAGCACATCAGTGGAGGATCCATCTTGGTGTCCTCCAGTGGTGCCTACCATTACAGATACCAGTCTTCAGCCAATTCAATTCACTTCATGTGATATCAAGAAAGGGTTGGAGACACTGGATACTGCAAAGGTGACAGGCCTTGACACCATTACATCAATAGTACTGAAGACTTGTGTTCCAGAACTTACCACTCCCTTGGCCAAGCTGTTCCAGTATAGTTACAACACTGGCATCTACCCATCAATGTGGAAAATTCCCCAGGTATGTCCTGCAGAGAAAAAGCAGGACAAATCCAACCCAGCTAATTACAGCCCCATCAGTCTACTCTCGATCATCAGTAAAGTGATGGAAGATGTCAACAACAGTGTCATCAAGCAGCACCTGCTCAGCAATCACCTGCTCAGTGAGGCCCAGTTTGGGCCACCCAGCCCCTGACCTTATTACAGCCTTGGTCCAAACATGGAAGGAACAGCTGAATTCCAGAGGTGAAGTCAGGGTGACAGTCCTTGACATCAAGGCTGCAGTTGATCG
Organism: Chiloscyllium plagiosum; assembly: GCF_004010195.1. Taxonomy (NCBI): domain Eukaryota; kingdom Metazoa; phylum Chordata; class Chondrichthyes; order Orectolobiformes; family Hemiscylliidae; genus Chiloscyllium; species Chiloscyllium plagiosum. The sequence continues at coordinate 25,841,809 of NC_057710.1, read as the reverse complement.
AGTGTGGCATCACGGAGCCCTAACAAAACTGGTGTCAATAGGTGTCGGGGACAAACTCTCCGGTGGTTGGAGTCACACCTGTCACATAGGAAGATGGTTGTGGCTGTTGGAGGCCAATCATCTCAGTTTCAGGCCATCTCCGCAGGAGTTCCTCAGGATAGTGTCCTAGGCCCAACCACCTTCAGTTGCTTCATCAATGACCTTCCCTCCATCATAAGGTTAGAAGTGGGGATGTTCGCCGGTGATTGCACAATGTTCAGCACCATTCACAACTCCTCAGTGGGTGGCACGGTGGCACAGTGGTTAGCACTGCTGCCTCACAGCGCCAGAGACCCGGGTTCAATTCCCGCCTCAGGCGATTGACTGTGTGGAGTTTGCACGTTCTCCCCGTGTCTGCGTGGGTTTCCTCCGGGTGCTCCGGTTTCCTCCCACAGTCCAAAGATGTGCAGGGTCAGGTGAATTGGCCATACTAAATTGCCCGTAGTGTTAGGTAAGGGGTAAATGTAGGGGTATGGATGGGTTTCGCTTCGGCGGGTCAGTGTGGACTTGTTGGGCCGAAGGGCCTGTTTCACACTGTAATCTAATCTAATCTAATCTAATCTAATCCTCAGATACTGAAGCAGTCCATTTCAAATGCAACAAGATCTGGACAATATTCAGGCTTGGGCTGATAAATGGCAAGTAACAATTGCATCACACAAATACAAGGCAATTACCATTACCAATAAGACACATTCTAATCACAGCCCTTGACATTCAATGGTATTATCATCACTGAATCCCTTATTAACAACTTCCTGGGATTATCATTGGCCAGAAACTCAGTTGGACTCACCACTTAAACACAATGACTACAAGAGCAGGTCAGACACTCAAAATACTGCAGCAAGTAACTCACCTTGTGATTCCCCAGAGCCTGTCCATTTACAAATCAGCAGTGTGATGGAATACTCCCCACTTCCCTGGATAGGTGCAGCACCAACAACACTCAAGAAGCTTCACACCATCTAGGGCAAAGCAGCCCACTTGATTGGCACCACATCCACAACATCCACTGTTATGTAGCAGCAATGTGTACTATCTGCAGAAATGCACTCAAGATCCTCTGACAGCACCTTTCAAACCCACGACTACTTCCATCTAGAAGGACAAGGGCAGCAGATACATGGAAACACCACCACCTACAAGTTCCCCTCCAAGCTACTCACTATCCTGACTTGGAAATATATCATCGTTCCTCCACTCTCGCTGGGTCAAAATCCTGGAATTCCCTCCATAAGGGCAGTGTGGGTGAACTGACAACATGCGGATTGCAGCAGTTCAAGAAGGCAGCTCACCACCATCATCTCAAGTGCAGTTAGGGATGGGAAATAAATGCTGGCCAGGCAGCGATGCCCTCATCCCACAAAAATAAATAAATAAAAAGAAAAGGATTCCTGGCATCAATATGCCTCAACCAACCTGTGGTTGGCACCCAGGCATCACATCATAGAATAAGCATGAACCTGCAATCCGCTATACCTCTGTACTTGCTTCATTCTCGTTCTTGTACTTTGTGGCTCGCTAAGTCTTTATGTAAACAAGAATAAACTTACCTTTCAGAGCTTTAGGAAGTTGTAAAGCACTTCAAATTCAACCCAATACTGCATACTGAATCACAGAGCACTGTTTGAAGGTTTTTAACATGAAACTTTGTTAACCCCAAAATGAATGACACTTTTCTGACATAGTAATAAACAGGGCTGAGAACTGACAACTACTGGATCTGTAATGCAGTGCTCTTGTGGTGGGAGATAAGCTTTGCTCAGTAAGCAGTCCATGACTTTTTGCAATTTTGTGCAATTATTGTTACTGGTTAGGAGACAGAAATCTTGCTGCTTTTCCAACAGTTACACTCTTCTGATGGGCTAAACAACAGGAGGTAAACCTTTCCAGGTTTAAGGATCCCATTGAGGTGGAATGTTGAAAATTGGCAATAAAAAGTTAGCACTTATTAGTTAGTGGAATACTGTTTCCATTTCAGCAGCACTCAAGCCTGTCGTCAGAGAAATATTAAGTTACTTTACTGTGCTACAGGGAAAGAATTAAGTTCATTGCAGTTGCAGATTATCAAGGGAGTGAACAGAATGATACAGTTCCTGTAGGATCCACCAACTATTCCCATTTTATCACAAGTTGATAATGTTTCAGTTTGATCCAAGATATTTCGCAGGTTAAAGCCATCAGGTCTTCACAGAGAGGGCAACTTCACATGAAACTTGAAATTTAATAATACTAATTACAGCATTGAAAATACGCAAGTTGTAAAGTTAGGGGCCATGCTTTCTGTTTTTGGGGGTTGGTTTATGTCGTGCTAACAGAGTAGCAAGAACGCACCAATCTTAAAAAAAAAACCAGTGATGTTGGTGGAACGTGACTCCATTCAGCCTGATCAGCTTCCTTCCACACTCACCCTCAGAAATGTTCAGTCCATGCACATTGCAGTGGAGCAGTGCCCAATATTTAAGCAAAAGTGGGCAGAGGTGGCTACTGCAGATGCTGGAGATTAGAGTCAAGATTAGAGTGGAATTCCTGATGAAGGGCTTTTGCCCGAAATGTCAATTTTCCTGCTCTTCGGATGCTGCCTGACCTTTTCCAGCACTACTGTAATCTTGATTTTAAGCAAATGTGGCTGAGCATGGTGAAAAGGCTTTTTTAAAACACAGCGTTGTCTAAGCTGCATGATTAAGAAACAACAAATCCTCTCAGATCTTCGAAAATTGATGTGATCCAAAATACCTTCCAGCTTAGTAACTCCTGAGGCGTATCCACAGTTTTGATATAGCAACAAATGGCAGTTAGTTTGTGCATAGCAAGCTCCCACAACCCTGCAGTACGGTAACAAACAGATAACCTGGGAGTTTTTGATGAAAAGATCAGTGGTCTCACCTGTCAGCTGGAGAGACAGTAAGAGACCCAGGTTGCCTCAAATCCTAGTGAGTGTGTTTTCACAAGGTTGGGTTCGGGGCGGTGAGAATGGGGGTTGGACAACAAGGTGGCTCCCAACAGGCCACATAACTTCCTCACCCCCTCCCACTCTCCTCCCAGTGCAAATTCCTGAAATCAAGGCCATAGCCTCTGAATGATGGACCATACACAGGAGACCACAAGCAGCCTACAGAGTTTTCCTTGTCATGAACACTCAGTGGCGACCAGACCTGCCTGCACGCAACTTAAGGCTCTAAAGTTGTTATTAGTTGGCCATTTCAGGGCCTCAACTGGCAGTAAGAGGGAAGGGGACATTGGATAAGTTTCATTACACACCTTCACACCCTAGCTCTGATCTGGGGAGAGCAGGAAGGCTATAGAATGATCACCCAGTTACATTCCTCCTGATATGCCACAACGAAGAACATAAAACGGCCCACTTTTCTCTTTTTTTCAGATGACGCTGGTTAATGAATAAATGATGGCCAGGTCAGTAGAGAGAGCAGTTTTGTCCTTGTTTTAAGTAATGTCATGGGATGTCTTATAACAACTCCCTCCACCTCCTCACCAGCACCCAGGAAGTGGGCATCATTGACTGAACTAGCATTTATTGCCCATGTCTAATTGTCCTTGAGAAGGTGGAGGTGAGATGCCTTCTAGAACCACTGCTGCCCATGTGCTGTAAGGAGACACTATACCGTTGGAGAAGGAATTCCAGGATTTTGACCCAGCGACAGTGAAGGAACGGTGATATATTTCCAAGTCAGAGTGGAAGGAAACTTGCAGTTGGTGGTGTTCCAATGTATCTGTTGCCCTTGTCCTTCTAGATAGAAGTGATAATGGTTTGGAATATGCTATTTGAGGATATTTGATGATATTCCACAGTATATCTTGTAGATAGTACACACTGCTGCTACTGAGCATCAATGGTGAAGGGAGAAGTTGTTTGTGGGTGTGGTGCCAACCAGGTGGTCTGTTGGTTCTTTGTGGAATTACAGAGCAAGTTAGATAAAGGCGAGCTGTTGGATGTGATCTATTTGGATTTCCAGAAGGTATTTGATAAGGAAGCAGCTAAATAAGATAAGAACCCAACATGTTAAAGGCAAGGTACTGACATAGATAGAGGATTGGCTGACTGGCAGAAGGCAGAAAACGGGCATTTATGACATTTCAAGTGTTCATCCAAATACAGTTCAAAGCTTGTAATTTTTGCCAGGCAGTACATTCCAGACTCCCAATGGGATCTGGATGAGAAAGATTTTTCTCAAATGCTCTTTCAACCTTCTGCCTTTCACCTTAAAATTATGTCTCCCTTATTAGTGACATTTCAACTCAGGGGAACAGCTGCTTCCTATTCACTCTATAAACTCCTCATAACTTTATACATGTCTAATATGTCAACATGTCGACATTTTAGAGTCATAGAATCAAAGAGATGTACAGCATGGAAACAGACCCTTTGGTCCAACCCGTCCATGTCGACCGGATATCCCAACCCAATCTAGTCCCACCTGCCAGCACCCAGCCCATATCCCTCCAAACCCTTCCTATTCATATGCCCATTGAGATGCCTTTCAAATATTGCAGTTGTACTAGCCTCCACCACTTCCTCTGGCAGCTCATTCCATACACGTACCACCGTCTGAGTGAAAAAGTTGCCCCTTAGGCAACTCTCACCCTAAACCTATGCCCTCTAGTTCAGGACTCCCCGACCCCAGGGAAAAGATTTTGTCTATTTATCCTATCCATGACCCTCATGATTTTATAAACCTGTATAAGGTCATCCCTCAGCCTCTGATGCTCCAGGGAAAACAGCCCCAGCCTATTCTCTTAAGTATACTCCTACTTCCTTTATACTCTTCTAAGGATTCACCTGGATCTATTCTTTCTATACCTGACATATACTTCCTTCTTTTTCTTAACCAAACCCTCAATTTCTTTAGTCATCCAGCATTCTCTATACTTACCAGCCTTTCCTTTCACCCTACCAGGAATATACTTTCTTTGAACTCTCGTTATCTCATTTCTGGAGGCTTCCCATTTTCCAGCTGTCCCTTTACCTGCAAATATCTGCCCCCAATCAGCTTTTGAAAGTTCTTGCCTAATACCGTCAAAATTGGCCTTCCTCCAATTTAGAACTTCAACTTTTAGATCTGGTCTATTCTTTTCCATCACTATTTTAAAATAAATAAAATTATGGTCGCTGGCCCCAAAATGTTCCCCCACTGACACCTCAGTCACCTGCCCTGCCTTATTTCTCAAGAGTAGGTCAAATTTTGCACCTTCTCGAGTAGGTACATCCACATACTGAACCAGAAAATCTTGTACACGCTTAACAACACTCGCCCTCTAAACACTCAACGCAATGGCAGTCCCAGTCTATGTTTGGAAAGTTAAAATCCCGTCTCATAACTACCCTATTATCCTTACAGATAACTGAGATCTCCTTATAAATTTGCTTCTCATTTTCCCTCTGACTATTAGGGGGTCTATAATACAATCCCAATAAGGTGATCATCCCTTTCTTATTTCTCAGTTCCACCCAAATAACATTCCTGGATGTATTTCGAGGAATATCCTCCCTAGGTACAGCTGTAATGCTATCCCTTATCAAAAAAAAATTCTACTGCAAATGAAACAATCCAAGCCTATCCAGCCTCTCTTCATTGCTAAAGTATTCCATCCCAGGCAGCATTCTGGTGAATCTCCTCTGCACCCCCTCCACTGCAATCATGTCTTTCCTTCATGTTTGACAGTACTTCAACTGTGGCCTAACTAAAGTTCTGTACAGCTCCAACATAACCACATGCTCTTATAATCTATGACATGACTGATAAAGACAAGTGTCCTGTATGTCTTTTTAGTTACCATATTAACCTGCCCTGCCATCTTCAGGGATTTGGGGGCATACACCCCAAGACCCCCCTGTTCCTCTGAGCTTCATTGTGTTCTGTCAGTATCTTGTCTCTTGTTTTGTTACTTCTTCAAAAGTGTATTGCCTCACACTTATTAAGATTCAATTCCATCTGCCATTAATCTGCCCATCTGACCAATCCATTTACATCTTTCTGTAATGTAAGACCTTCTTCCACACCCAAGCAACCATGGGGTAATCTTTGCATTGTCTGCCTCTGCTTATCATCCACTGCCCATGTTCTCATCTAGATTGTTAATATGCATCGCAAACAATAAGTGATCTAGCACCCTGCGGTATGCCACTGGATTCTTCTAGGTAAAAACAATGACTGCAGATGCTGGAAACCAGATTCTGGATTAGTGGTGCTGGAAGAGCACAGCAGTTCAGGCAGCATCCAAGGAGCAGCGAAATCGACGTTTCGGGCAAAAGCCCTTCTCTCCAGTCTCTCAAACAGTCTTCTATTACACCCTCCTACCACTAAGCCAATTTTGGATCCAACTTGTCAGGTTACCCTGAATCCCATGTGCTTTTACCTACTTTATCAGTCATCTCTGCAGGACCCAGACAAAGGATTTGCTTAAAGCCATATAAACTACATCAATTGCTTTACTGTCATCTGCACACTTGACTACCTCTTTGAAAAATTCAACCAGCAGAAGATAACACGAAATGGTAATATCCCTTGGCTGATAGTCCAGTGAGATGAAAGTGAGGACTGCAGATGCTGGAGATCAGAGTCAAGATTAGAGTGGTGCTGGAAAAGCACAGCAGGTCAGGCAGGAAAATTGACATTTCGGGCAAAAGCCCTTCATTAGGAATGAGGCCCCATTCCTGATAAAGGGCTTTTGCCCGAAACATCGATTTCCTTGATAGTCCAGAGACACAAGCTAATGCTTTGGAGATATGGGTTCAAATTTAGTTAAGGTGGTTTGCGAAATTTGAATTTGATGTATAAATCTGCAATTGAAAACTAACCTCATTGGTGGTACCATAAAACTAAACAGTTTGTCTTAAAAACCCATCCGGTTCAGTGATGTTCATTAGGGAAATCTGCCAGCCTTACTGGGTCTGCTCTACAATTGACACCAGACCCACAGCAATGTAGCTGACTCTTGATTGCCCTCTAGAATGGCCGAGCAAGTAATTCTGTTCAACAGCAATTCAGGAATAGCAATGAATGCCAGCAAAATGCACATTCCATGAAAAAAATAAAAGCACACATTTACTATGACACTTCCAGTTTAGAGATAACTAGGAGTCTTCAATTACTTATTCCACCCAGGTAGCCAGGGTGCCTGCTGAATTAGAAGGATGAGCTGGACGTCAAAGAATGCCTTTGTTTACCTCTCCTGATTGCTGTTTCTATTGACTTCTTGGAAATGGGAATTAGGAGAGATATTTAATCAGTGGTCAGACCAATGACGGTGCTCTTGCATGATCAATCATTGTTGCCCATTTTGCCCCAAGGTCAACATTAATCCTTCCAACTGACATAGCATTTCATAAAGTCAGCTTTTTTACTCAGTGTGGGAGTCCTCAACTCTTAATTATAATGAGCTGCCTGCCAGGGTTTACCTGGCACTATGAAAAATAAATAATTGAGCCTATACACATCATAATTGTTTTCTTGGAAGTGCAGGATCCATTTTGCCAGAATCATCTGAGGCCAGTAAATACAGATGGTGTAAAAGTTGAACTATTCCCAATTGCAGATAAACTTGCTTATTACAAGGAGTGCAGTTCCTTGGTAGTGCCTCAGTACGTTCTTCCTTGGCCTGTCATGCGGTGGTATATGTATTCCTTAAATGGTAGCTGATAAACCCCACATTAGTAAAATAATGCTAATAATGCAACTTAACAATCATCCAGTGATTTTTGAAAGCTATTAAAAGGAATTTCAGATGGTGTATATTTCTGCATATTTTGTCAAAAATTACAAAGTGCTTCATGTATATGAATACAGGTTAGAATCACAGCCAGAAGCGGAGTTGTCAGCCCTTCCATCCACACATTTCCCAATAATATGAAATACCACCAGTGGGAACATTGATCAGAAGCAAAGCACGACAAGTTCAGGAAGAAAAGATGTAAAAGCTTTAAAAACACCCAGTAAATCAGTGTGTATCAGTGAAGCCATCAGACATTCTGGTTTCCTTTCCAATCAGGAAGCTACAGCTTGTCTTTTCATTTGGATGCGAAGGTAAGAACGTTCAAATTCCTTGCTGTATGCCCATGTGCTGATCCATCACCATTGTCCATCTCTGAACAATTTTCATTGAGGTGGTGGTTATAGCGACGCCAATAGCAGTACAGTAACTCAGTGGTTAGCACCACTCCCTCACAATGCCAGGAACCCGGGTTCGAATCCACCCTTGGGCAACTTTCTGTGTAGAGATTGCACATTCCTCCTGTCTCTGTGTGAATAGGGTGGGGGTGAGGGGGGTGGGTCTGGGTGGGATGCTCTTCAGAGAGTGTGTGGACTCGATGGGCTGAATGGCTTGCTTTCACACTTTAGGGATTCTATGACTCTCATGGCAGGTAGCATAGGTCAGAGTAATTAAATTGTCTGCTGAAAACTCTTAGAGTCACAGAGTCATTGAGATGTACAGCATGGAAACAGACCCTTTGGTCCAACCCGTCCATGCCGAACAGATATCCCAACCCAATCTAGTCCCACCTGCCAGCACCCGACCCATATCCCTCCAAACCCTTCCTATTCATATACCAACCCAGATACCTTATAAATGTTGCAATTATACCAGCCTCCACCACTTCCTCTGGCAGCTCATTCCATACACGTACAACCCTCTGCATGAAAATGTTGCTCCTTAGGTTTCTTTTATATCTTTCCCCTCTCACCCTAAACCTATGACCTCTAGTTCTGGACTCCCCGACACCAGGGAAAAGACTTTGTCTATTTATCCTATCCATACCCCTCATGATTTTATAAACCTCTTTAAGGTCACCCCTCAGCCTCTGACGCTCCAGGGAAAACAGCCCCAGCTTGTTCAGCTTCTCCCTATAGCTCAAATCCTCCAACCCTGGCAACATTCTTGTAAATCTTTTCTGAACCCTTTCAGGATTAAGTGTATAAGTCCTGCTAAGATTTGCTTTCCCAAAATGTAGCACCTCACATTTATCTGAACTCCATCTGCCACTTCTCAGCCCATTGGCCCATCTGGTCCAGATCCTGTTGTAATCTGAGGTAACCCTCTTTGCTGTCTACTACACCTCTAATTTTGGTGCCATCTGCAAACTTACTAATTGTGCCTCTTATGCTCACATCCAAATTATTTATGTATAGGACAAAAAGTAGAGGATCCAGCACCGATCCTTGTGGCACTCCATTGGTCACAGGCCTCTAAGTCCGAAAAACGACCCTCTGTCTTTTATCTTTGAGCCAGTTCTGGCTAGTTCTCCCTGTATTCCACGAGATCTAACCTTGCTCACCAGTCTCCCATGAGGAAGCTTGTCGAACGCATTACTGAAGTCCATATAGACCACCTTTACTGCTCTGCCCTCATCAATCCTCTTTGTTACTTCTTCAAAAAAACTCAATCAAGTTTGTGAGTCATGATTTCCCACGCACAAAGCCATGTTGACTATCCCTAATAATACATTGCCTTTCCAAATGCATGTACATCCTGTCCTTCAGGATTCCCTCCAACAACTTGCGCATCACCGAGGTCAGGCTCACTGGTCTGTAGTTCCCTGGCTTGTCCTTACCACCCTTCGTAAACAGTGGCACCACGTTAGTCAACCTCCAGTCTTCCATCACCTCACCTGTGACAATCCATGAAACAAATATCTCAGCAAGAGGCCCAGCAATCACTTCTCTAGCTTCCCACAAAGTTCTAGGGTACACCTGATCAGGTCCTGGGGATTTATCCACCTTTACACATTTCAAGACATCCAGCACTTCCTCCTCTGTAATCTGGACATTTTGCAAGGTGTCACCATTTATTTCCCTACAGTCTATATCTTCCAAATCCTTTTCCACAGTAAATACTGACGCAAAATACTCGTTTAGTATCTCCCCTATTTTCTGCAGCTCCACACAAAGGACGCCTTGTTGATCTTTGAGGGGCCCTATTCTCTCCCTAATTACCCGTTTGTCCTTAATGTATTTGTAAAATCCCTTTGGATTCTCCATAACTCTATTTGCCAAAGCTATCTCATGGCCCCCTTTTTGCCCTCCTGATTTCCCTCTTAAGTATACTCCTATTGCCTTTATACTCTTCTAAGGATTCACTCGATCTATCCTGTCTATACCTTACATATGCTTCCCTCTTTTTCTTAACCATACCCTCAATTTCTTTAGTCATCCAGCATTCCCTATACCTACCAGCCTTTCCTTTCACCCTAACAGGAATATACTATCTCATTTCTGAAGGCTTCCCATTTTCTAGCCGTCCTTTAACCTGCGAACATCTGACCCCAATCAGCTTTCGAAAGTTCTTGCCTAATGCCATCGAAATTTGCCTTTCTCCAATTTAGAACTTCAACTTTTAGATCTGGTCTATCCTTTTCCATCACTGTTTTAAATGGTCGCTGGCCCCAAAGTGCTCCCCCACTGACACCTCAGTCACATGCCCTGCCTTATTTCCCTAGAGTAGGTCAAGTTTTGCACCTTCTCTAATAGGTACATCCACATACTGAATCAGAAAATCTTCTTGTACACACTTAACAAATTCCTCTCCATCTAATCCCTTAACACTATGATAGTCCCAATCTATGTTTGGAAAGTTAAAATCCCCTCCCATAACCACTCTATTATTCTTACAGATAAGTGAGTTCTCCTTACAAGTTTGTTTCTCAATTTCCCTCTTTAGGGGGTCTATAATACCGTCCCAATAATGTGATCATCTCTTTTTTATTTTTCAGTTCATTCCAAATAACTTCCCTGGATGTATTTCTGGGAATATCCTCCCTCAGCAGAGCTGTAATACTATCCCTTATCAAAAATGCCACTGCCCCTCCTCTCTTGTCTCCCTTTCTATCTTTCCTGTAGCATTTGTATCCTGGAACATTAAGCTACCAGTCCTGTCCCTCCCTGAGCCATGTTTCTGTAATTGCTATGATATCCCAGTCCCATGTTCCTAACTATGCCCTGAGTTCATCTGCCTTCCCTGTTAGGCCCCTTGCATTGAAATAAATGCAGTTTAATTTATTTGTCCTACCCTGTCCCTGCCTGCCCTGACTGTTTGACTCACTTCTGTTCTCAACTGTACCAGTCTCAGATTGATCTCTTTCCTCACTATTCCCCTCGGTCCCATCCCCCACCTTACTAATTTAAATTCTCCCAAGCAGTTCAAGCAAATTTCGCTGCCAGTATATTAGTCCCCTTCGAATTTAGGTGCAATCCGTCATTCTTGTACTGGTCACTTCTACCCCAAAAGAGATTTCAATGATCCAAAAATGTGAATCCTTCTCCCATACACCAGCTCCTCAGCCATGCATTCATCTGCTCTATCCTCCTATTCCTGCCCTCACTAGCTCGTAGCACTGGGAGTAATCCAGATATTACTACTCTCGAGGACCTCCTTTTTAAATTTCTGCCTAACTCTCTGTAATCTCCCTTCAGAATCTCAACATTTTCCCTTCCTATGTCTTTGGTTCCAATGTGGACAATGACCTTTTGCTGGCCTCTTTCCCCCATGAGAACATTCTGCACCTTCTCTGAGACATCCTTGATCCTGGCACCAGGGAAGCAACACACTATTCGGATTTTTCGCTGCTGACCACAGAAACGTCTGTCTGTACCTCGGACTAGAGAATCCCCTAACACAATTGATCTCTTGGAACCCAATGTACCCCTCGTTACATTAGAGCCAGTTTCAATACCAGAAACTTCGCTGTTTGTGCTATGTTCCCCTGAGAATCCATCACCCCCTACATTTACCCAATCAGCATAGTTGTTTGAAATGGGGATAGCCACAGAAGACTCCTGCACTAGCTGCCTACCTCTCTTACCCTTCCTGGAGTTAACCCATCTATGTAACTGTATCTGAGACGCTCCCCCCTTCCTATAACTGCCATCCATCACATAGTGTTGCTGTTGCAAATTCCTCATCACTTCTAACTGTCTCTCCAACCGATCCATTCGATAATAGGATTCACAAGCAACAGTATTTATTGCAGATATAATTTACAGTAACCCTTAAACACTCTTTAAACTTCCACATCTGACAAGAAGCACATATCACTCTCCTAAAGGCCAATTTTGCTCCTTCACAATCCACAGACCCAGAAAATAATACCGTCTTATTCCTCTACAAAACACTGCCCCAGGTTAAATTAATAGTTATGGCTTATATTTTAAGTTTAACCAAGAGACATATCTCAAAAAACATATAATCAAGAAAGAAACCACTCTCCTCACGACTTTCTGTAGGTCACACTTAAACTAATGCACTTATCTGATTGAACTTTGTCCAATCAGTTCTTCCAAGATCAGTTGTGAATTTCACTGTTTGTTAATTTTTCCAGACACACTCCGATGTCCAGTGATACATGAATTTAAACAGAAAGCTATGTGGAATTTTCCAGACGACATGAAAGCCCTGTAAAATCTCATTGATGAAATGAGGTGGATCCCAGACACAATTTAACAGGGTCATTCAATAAATCCTTAATCACCCACATTTGCCAGAGAGTTACAGCTGTGGCCGCAGTCTATCCTGTGGGAACGCTCACCATCCACACAACAGCCTTAGTCCATTTTGAATTTTACTCTTTATAAAATTCTTCAGATGGAGTCTCTTGGTTCACTGATGGGTCTAATTGACATCCCTGACAGTTCTGATAGCTAGACTCACACTTTAATCCCTGTCATATGCTTCACCAATAACTTTATGAAAGGATTCTGACAGACTTGAATATAAAAGCAGGGATGTACTTCTGAGGCTCTGGTTTGACCACATTTGGAGTACTGTGTGCAGTTTTGGGCTCCATATCTCAGGAAGGATATCCCAGAGCATGTTCGGAGGACATTCATGAGAATGGTCCCAGGAATGAAAAGCTTAACATATGAGGAACGGTTAAAGACTCTGGGTTTATATTTGATGGAGTTTAGAAGGATGAGGAAGGATCTAATTGAAATATACAGAATACTGAATGGCCTGGATAGAGAAGATGTTGGGAAGATGTTTCCATTGGTAGGAGAGATTAGGACTTGAGGGCTAGTAAAGGGAAGACCTTATAGAATGGAGATAAGGAGAAAGTTCTTCAGGGAGAGAATGGTGAATCTATGGAATTCATTGTCACAGAAGGTTGTGGAGGCCAGCTCATTGAGTGTATTTAAGACTGAAATTGATAGGTTCTTGAGTATCAAGGGGATCAAAATTTACAGGGAGAAAGCGGGAGAATGGGGTTGAGAGATGTATCAGCCATGATTGAATGGTGGAGCAGAACTCAATGGGCTGAACGGCCTAATTTCTGCTCCTATGGCTTACAGATTTTATGGCGTTATGGATATCTACCCATTCTGGACCACATGTGACTCCAGATCCACGGTATCCCTGAGTTGTCTCTAGTCTAAGGAGAATAACCCAGCTTCCCTCTCAGAATAAATTAGATTATATCAATGTAACTGTGGTTTCACAACCCTAGATTCATCACAGCTAATACCTTCTCATTACTTCTAAAGTGTCAAAAAAGGACATAAAGCTCCAGCTGAGAGTGAGTTTGAAGGAGGACAGTCAGCCATGCTGGTTCTCTGCAAGTGCACTTCGATTTGTCCCCAAAGCCTTTTACTCCATATCTCTGCAACTTTGTCTTTTTCAGATGACAATTCAATTCTATGACATATTTCCTCCCACAACACTCAGACAAGCAATTAAGTTCCTAATCACTGGGTGCATAAAAAGATTCTTCCTCATTTGGCTAGTCGTCTTTAAATTGGTAATCCCTGGTTCTCAACATTTGTCCAAATCATCACCAATTTTGATGAAGATTCTGATGAAGTGTGGAAGCGTTACAGTGCTCTCTCTCCACAAATGCTGCCTTAGCTGTTATGATTTCCAGCATTTGTCGTTTTCAGTACAGATTCCAGCATCAGTAGAAACTTGCTCCTTCATCCTGTTTTCATCAGTTTGTCTTTTTAAAAGCTTTCTCATTACTGAAATTAAATGCAAAATCTTGCATTTTCTGCACTTTTCTTACACATCATATTTCAAAAGGATGTAATATTGCACAAACCCTGTATCAAAGCAAGATTGGATGATTATTGCCCTGTGGTTAGGAGCAGTGGTTAGGAGCAGAATACTCTGCCATACAGTGTGGTTGAGGAAGGTTTAATTGAGGCATTCAAGACAGAATTGGATTATTAATATAATGTGACACATAAGGTGCTCTAGTACATAAGGAAATCCCATTTGTGTGGTCCCTAAAATCATTTCATTGCCTATACTTGGCATGTAATCTGACCTCACATCCCACACCTACATGCCTTACTTACTTATTACTGAGCACAGGGATCAAGCAGGTGACACAGGTTGTGTTGTGAATATGCACTGGTGTTTTAGATATACCCACATTGACAGACCCCACTAGAATGAAGAGAAAGAGTCTTCTTTCAAAACCACCAGAGTATGAAATAAAATCAGAAAGGGGTGGAGAAACACAGCATTTGTAGTGGGAAAAAGCAGAGTTAACATTTCCAGTCCCAATGTAACTTTTGTTAGTTTTTGTTGTATTTATTTTAGATTCCAGCATCCAAAATACTTTACCTCTATCTGAGTGTAGTATGAATCTGGTTAAAGGTTAAGCATCATGATAGTTACTAACCCGTCTATTAACTGTGATGTGATGAAGGAATTAATTGCTGGTGAAAAACTGTAGGAGTTTGGAAGAAGATGAAATGTATTCTGCAGAAGATGCACACAATCAAATGGACATGAGAATAGGAACAAGTCACACTAGCGTGATCTTGAGAAGCAGTTATTGGAATGAATCCTCGAAAATTGTCACAATGATTTAATCATCTCCAAAAATGTAATATGTGTATGTGCACTTTAAGCAATCTCCAAGTCCAACAATATTTCAGAGTGACATTTACGGAGGAACCGCAATTATCTGGCATTCAATTATCCGAATATCAGATTATCCGGCAAGATCGCAAGGTCTCAATGCTCAGCTAAACTATGTTGTTTGGTATTCGGTTATCCAGAATTTGATTAACTGAATGAAATACTGCTTCCCCTTGTCCTTAGGATAGCGAGGTTCCTCTGTAATTGGTGTCACTGTTTTGCTGAATGAAAGTACCTAGTTTTTGCATACTAACTGGATGCATCATGGCTTGGTACACCAACTGCTCTGCCCAGGACTGTAAGAAACTACAGGAAGTTGTGAACACAGCCCAGACAATCATGCAAGCCAACCTTGCATCCATTGACTCCATACATCTCTCATTGCCTCGGAGAGGTAGCCAACATTATCGAAACCTCTCCCACTCTGGTCAGAATCTCTTCCAACCTCTCTCATCAGGCAGAAGATACAAAAGCATAAGCACACGTACCAACAAGTTCAAGAACAGCTTCTTCCTAGCTGTTATTAGACTTCTGAATGGATCGCTCAAATTTCAAATCTAATGTTGATTTTCTTTTACACCTTCTTTGCAGTCGTAACTTTGTATACCTGACTCTGTTTAATCACCCTGTGATCTATGTGTCTTTGTATGTTCTGATCTGCTGTGCTGCACACAAAACAAAACCTTTCACTGTACTGGATAAATCAAATCAAATAAAACACAAGATTATCCAGAGACAATCAAATTAGTAGTTTCAGGCAATTCATCAAATACTGACAAAAACATGACTAACCACTATACCACGTGGCAACAAACATGAAATACTGTGAATTGTGATATGCACGAACACTGGATTGCGGAAGGGTTGAGAAACAATGAAAATGCAGTACATGAGAAAACAAGATTTATGGTGGTAGCCACCTTCATGGCCAACAGAATTAAATTAACGTCAATGGTAGTTTTCAAATGTCAACCCTCAGCAGTAATTAAGTTTGCTGCACGAGTTTTTGTTCATTTCTGTGACAATAGTCAAATGGATGATGATGGAGTAACATTATGAATGGACAATCTGTGGAATAGATGAGACAGTGCCCACATAAACATTGCTATTTATTAGTGTGGGATATGATCAGGTCCCATATAACTGAAGAAATAATACCCAAACTGCAGTTATGTGTGGGAAAGACAGGGAAGGGGATGGGAGTCCAGCACGTTTGGATTTGTGCATCAACATGTCACTTAAGGATTGTGTTCATATCAATTTGCCCATGTGGGAGAATCTAGAACCAGACTGCATAATCTCAGAATAAGAGGTGACACATTTAAAGCAGAGATGAGGAGGAATTTCTTCTCTCAGAGGGTAGTGAACCTATGGTATTCTTTACCAGAGAAGACTGTTGAAGCTGTGTCAGTGAATCATAGAATCATAGAATTGCATGTGATTTCATGGCTGACTTAGATGGATCTTTAATCAGTAAGGAAATATGGGGTTCTGAAGAGACAGAAAGGAAGAGGAGTTGAGGATGATCAGATCACCAAAGTTGGTGGTGCAGTGGATGGCAAAGAAGGTTACCTCAAGAGTGCAACCTTGATGAGATGGGCATATGGGCCAAGGAGTAGCAGGTGAAGGTTAATTTAGATAAATGTGAGATACTGCATTTTGGAAAGGCAAATCAGAGCAGGACCTATACACTTAATGGTAACATCCTGGGGAGTGTTGCTGAACAAAGAAACCTCGAGGTGCAGGATCATATTTCCTTGAAAGTGGAGTTACAGGTAGATTGGATAGTGAAGAAGGCATTTGGTGTGCTTGCCTTTATTGGTCAGAGTATTGAGTATAGGAGTTGGGAGTTTATGCTGCGACTGTACAGGACATTGATTAGCCCACTTTTAGAATACCATGTGCAATTCTGGAAAGAAGTTATGAAACTTTAAAGTGTTCAGAAAAGATTTACAAGGATGTTGTTACCAGAAGAGTTTGAGCTATAGGGAAAGGCTGAAAGGCTGGGGCTATTTTCCCTGGAGCATCAGAGTCGGAAGGGAGACCTTACAGAGATTTATAAAGTCATCAGGGGCATGGATAGGGTGAATACTCAAGGTCTTCTTCTCAGGGTAAGGGAGTCCAAAACATAGGTTTAGGGAGAGAGGGCAAGGATTTAAAAGGGACCTATGGGGCAACTTCTTCACCCAGAGGGTGGTATGTATACAAAATGTGCTGCCAGAGGAAGTGATGGAGGCTGACACAATTACAACATTTAAAAGGCATCTGGAGGGTATATGAAGGTGAAGGGTTGAGTGGGATATGGGCCAAATGCTGGCAAATGGGACTGGATCGGTTTAGGATGTCTGGTTGGCATGGATGAGATGGATTGAAGGGTCTGTTTCTGCGTTGTACATCTCTATGACTCTATCATGCATGATCTCGTTGAATGGTAGAGCATACTCAACGAGATGAATGGCCTACTATTGTCTTGTGGTCCGATGGAATAGGTGGTTGGTTCATGGAGAGAAAACCTTTATAATATGTGCTTTGTCCCACTTGGCTGTAATTTTCTTTCAAAAGGAGAATGTCTCCACAGTCTCGTTTAGTAAAATGCCAAAAGATGTTGGGAATTGCAAGTCCTATCCCGGTACACAGCATTTGTTATTTTTGCAGGAGCAGTATTTGAGGCGGTCTTTATCTCATGCATGTGCTACTGGCCTCTAAACGATCAGCTGCCTCCACTGAAATGGAAGTTTCTGGAAACTGGACTGTGGAGATCTGATTAGGTAAGTGCAGGTCTGTTCACACTGCGTTTCCTTTCAATAGCCAGGTTACCCAATTTTTTAAGAAGTGAGGAACCTCTGCAGATATGGTAGTGCTGGAGAGAGAATGTTCTTGAGGGAAAGTCCTGAAGGGCACCTGACTTTCCCCCCCCCCCCC
>NC_057710.1:25788694-25823474 GCF_004010195.1 Chiloscyllium plagiosum | reverse complement strand
GACGAGTTGGACCGAAGGGTCTGTTTCCATGCTCTACATCTCTATGACTCTATGGCTCTATATCTTATGTCCAATAGAAGAGGATGAAAGAGAGTTTCACCAGGGTGGGAGGGGTCTTGATTATGTTGGTTGCTTTCCTGAGATAGCGGGATGTATAGATGGCATCAATGGATTGAAGGTTGGCGTGATGTCCTGGGCTGTATTCACGAGTCTCAGTAGTGAAGGCAGTTGCCAAACCATGCTATGATGCATCCAGATAGGATGCTTTCTATGATACAGCGATAAAAATTGGTAAGAGTCTTTGTGGACATGCCGAATTTCCTTCACCTCCTGAAGAAATAGAGATGTTGTTGTGCTTTCTTGACTATTGCATCAACGTGGGTGGACCAGGACAGACTGTTGGTAATCGTCATTCCTAAGAACTTGGCACTCTTGACCATCTCCACCTCAGTGCCATTGATGCAGACAGGGGCCAGTCTACTCCATTTCCTGAAGTCAATGACCATATTACAACTTTTTCGCAACCTTCTTCCATAATGGTTACATTATAGTTACTCTTGTCTGACATTTTCTGTTTACAACAGGGTGGTTTCCAACTCAGGTTTTCAGATGCCTCAAGATGAAAGTCTTTGATGACCTTGACATCCATGCTGATATGAAAATCCTTGTGTATAAGGCAGTTGTCCTTCCGACTCTTCTATATAGCTCAGGAACTTGGACTATGTATAAACATCATGTCAAGATGTTTGACAAGTACTATCAATGCGGTTTGAGACAGATTCTCCACATCAGCTGGGAGGACATGCGTACGAACATTAGTGTCCTTGAAACAGCTAACAGCACCAGTATCGAGGCCAAGATCACCCAAAAACAATTCCACTGGGCTGGCCATGCATGTAGGATGCCTGAGTTCTGAATACCAAAGCAAATCTTCTTCACTCAGTTCAGGGAAGACACTTGAGGAGGGCAAACAAAGCATTTCAAAGACTCCCCAAAAGCATCCCTCAAGAAATGCAACACAGACTCAGTGCATGGGAAACTCTCATTTGGAAGAAACCAAAGTGGAGGAAGCTCATCTAAAAAAGGACACAATTCTTGGACAACACCCATTGGCAAAAGGAAATCTGGAAAAGGAATCGGAGAAAGAAATGCCAACAATCTCAAGGCCTCCCCCTGGAAATATCTGCCAAATGTGTGTTCAAAGATATGGATCTAGGATCAGGCTCATCAGCTGCACAAGGATCCACAGAACCCATGACCAGTGGGCCACATAAGAGGCTGTTGCATAGGATAAATATGCACGGTGTCAAGGGTAATGCATGGATACAGGGTTGCTTAACTAACAGAAAGGAAAAAGTAGGGATACGTGGGTGCTTTTCTTGTTGGTGATCAGTGGCTCATAGTGTGCCTCAGGGATTGGTGTTGGGACTGCAATTGTTTACAATTTACATAGATGATTTAGAGTTGGGGACTAAGTGTAGTGTGTCAAAGTTCACAGATGACATTAAGATGAGTGGTACAGCAGAGTGTGTAGAGGACACAAAGTCTGCAGAGAGATACAGAAAGGTTAAGTGAGTGGGCAAGGCTCTGGCAGATGGAGTACAATGTTGGTAAATGTGAAGTCATTCATTTTGGCAGGAATAACAACAAAACAGCCTATTATTTAAATGATGAAAAATTGCAGCATGCTGCTGTGCAGAGGGACCTGAATGTCCTTGTGCATGATCACAAAATGTTGGCTGTCAAATGCAGCAGGTAATTAAGAAGGCAAATGGAATTTTGTCCTTGATTGTTAGAGGGATGTGGTTCAAAAGTAGGGAGGTTATGCTGCAGCTGTATAGGGTGCTGGTGAGGCCACACCTAGAGTACAGTGTACAGTTTTGGTCTCCTAACTTGAGGCACTAGAAGGGGTGCAGAGGAGGTTCACTAGGTTGATTCAAGAGTCGAGAGTGTTGGCTTAAGAGGAGAGATTGAGTAGATTGGGACTATATTCAGTGGAATTTAGAAAAACGAGGGGGGATATTACAGATACATATAACATTAAGAAGGGAATAGATAAGATAGAAGAAGAGAGATTGTTTCCCCTGGCAGGTAGAACTAGAACTAAAGGACATAACCTTAAAATTAGGGGGACCAGGTTTAGGACTGAGTTGAGGAGAGACTTCTTCACCCAAAGGGTTGTGAATCTGTGCAATTCCCTGCTCAGTGAAGCAGTTGAGGTTGTTTCATTGAACAGTTTTAAAACAAAGATAGATAGATTTTTGAGCAGTAAAGGAATCAAGGATTATAGTGAGTGGACGGGTAAGTGGAGCTGAGCCCATGAAAAGATCAGCCATGATCTTATTGAATGGCGGAACAGGATCGATGGGTCGGATGGCCTACACTTGCTCCTATTCTTTATGCTTTTATGTTCTTATGACATGGAATTTCCTGGGTAGATTGTTACTGAAAACAATTTCAATCCATTTCTTGCCTTAAGAAAGGGCTTTTGGTAGTGTAAAATGAAAGTGGAAGGAATACCTTGTCCTTAGATTTTACCGCTCCAACTTTGACAGCTATGCTTTCAGCTGCCCAGCACTTCATTTGTGAAATTTAATCCCACATTATTCAACCTCTCTTCACCTCAAAACAAATTTTGAGTCACCTTTTTTTGACAAACTCAACATCCATGCACATACCAACATCCTTGTGTATAAGGAATCACATTCTCTGATGTGGCACAATGTCAATAGAACAGCTCTTACAAAACAGCTTGGGACATTCTACAACATTAAGCTGCATACCAATAAACATGGTTTGTAGATAAGGTCAGATTTCAGCTCCAAAGCAATTTTTTGATTACCAGACAAAATAGAATGTGGAAAGAGGAATATTCCAGTTTGAAATCCTGCTGAAGTTGGAAATGAGATGATGATTCTTGACCTTGGCACTAACTGTAAAAGGAATCAGCTAAGTTTGGACAAGAAATAAGAAACATGAGAAACAGGGGCAGAGCCTGTCAACACTCCCCCCTGATTCCAGTGTGGTCCCACTATTCCAGACTCTCATGCCTGATCTTCTGCTTCAATCCCATTTTCCCTCCTGTTCTCTCCTTTCTTTGATCCTGGAAAGGATGGAATAAGTTAAAACATCCAGAAGAGCATTTACATAAACAAAGGTAAAGTTACCATTGTCTCAGAGGACTAAAGGGCTGTTCTCTCATTGGGGGGAGAGAGAGAGAGAGCGAGAGAGAGAGAAACAACTGCTGGCGGTTTAAGGATCACTGTGCATATATTGTGTTGACTTTCTTATTCATTCATGGAATGTGCCTGTTGCTGTCAATAATGGTAACATGGTTATTCCCTGATATTAGTGTGGCACAAATATTACTTGCCACTTATCTGTTCCAGCTTGAATGTTCTCCAGGTCTTGCTGCAAAATGTGTAGTTGATTTCACAAATGGTAATGAAACTGTTAAGTTAAGAATCCCCCATGAACTGTGTTTCCAGTTTGTACATCATGGATTGAATTTTCATCCACAAAGCACACTGCCCTGGCTGCTGGAATTTTTGTTCTGAGAGGGTTGGAGTGACACGGGAAATACTAACTGCAATTGGGTTCACTGGCCTGGGAACAAGTGTGGAGGGCACCATTTTGGCTGTCATGTACAAGGGGAGCTATTTAATATGCCCAACTCATTGTTTTGGGACTTTGACCAGAAAGTATAATGTAAAATAAAATACTATCTATGCCCTGACTGTCATAACCTCTCAGCTCCCACACACGACCTTTACTCTTACACTGTTCATGTCACCTGCTTCAGTATTTATCACGGGCAAATCTCAAGAGCATTGGTAAGATGAAATAAAATAAAGATCTGAGTACCTACTACAACAATATATGAAGGATAGGGGGCTATCAATCAGAATTCCTGCTGTTTCCAGGGGAAGATCCAAGGGTAATGAGTTTGGGGAGAAATCAGAGGCTTTTGGGGTCTGACAAGGCCATGTGTGGATGCAGCTGTCAGATTATCTGAAACTGTAGAAACCTGGCTGACCAGTGCTATAGCTGAAAGGATGTGTCACAATGAGGTTCACAAGCCTAATGTTATTTTTAAAGCATCAATCTGTCTTCTTGGAGCAAGCTGGTCCACTGCCCACCTTCTTACCTCAGTTAAACCCAGAGGTGAGTGGGTTCGATGTGGATTTGGATCAGGAAACTTGACATTTGTGAAATATATTGAAAGATTAACTTTTGAGCATGTTCATGAGGAGTCATTTCATAGTGATGTTGAAACCCATGGTCATGAAGCCTGAATCTAATGAGGTAAGAAGACTCTGGGGCATACTACCGGATACTAGGTTTACACTTAATGAAGTGCAAGTTCTTGAAGCCAGAAATTAAGGTTTTGGGCTGCATTGTATAGGCAACAGAAATCACAGTGGACCCACAGAAGATGGTTGAATTATAAGGTTCCTCCCTTATAATTCTTTTTGTACAGATATGTTCAATAAAGCCTGCTAAAGTTCACTCACCTGAGCATAGAATCTTACAATGTCAATCCCTTCCCCATCCCTGCTGTTCATACTATACTTCCATCCATTGAAGTTGTGATCACATATTTGCATTCAGGGAGAACACTTAATTTTGACTATTATAGGTTCAAATTTGGTAAACCTCTCTTTGCAGATGAGAGAAGCTTTTGAATGGACCTTTCAAATTTTAAATTCAAAGTTGATCCTGCTCTTTGTGCACCTTCTCTGCAACCGTAACATTGTATTCCTGATTCCGTTCTATTACCCGTGTGCACTTTGTATGGTATGATCTGCCTGTACTGCACGCAAAACAAAACCTTTCACTGTACCTAGGTACATGCGACCATTATAAATCAAATCATTTATCAGACAATCAGAAGTTTCTCTTGAAATATGTTTTATTCATTCATGGGATGGTGCTGTTGCTGGCTGGCTAGAATTCATTGTCCATCCCTAGTTGTGCTTTAGAAGGTGACGGTGAGCTGCTGTCCATTTGGCATAGGTAGACCACAATGCAGTTGAGGAGTGAGTTCCGGGATTACAACCCACTGATGATAGGTTGTATATTTTCTGCCAGGAATACGAGAGGAGTAAGTAATTGTCCATCGGAAATTTCAGTCTAAAGACTCATTAACTCACTGGGCTACTCAGTTCTGTTAATATTGGGATCAACCATCAAGCTGTGCAGACAGTATGGAGTCTGCATGGGCAGATTTTATGATTAAATTGTTGAAAAATGGCAATCTTCCAACAACTGTTGCTCAATAAACATTGTTTTTCAATTGGAACAAGCTAATCTGGCATCCCTTCCTTCTCCATGAGGAGCCACTAGTTGATTTGTATAAACTATGTTTTAGACACAACCCAATGCCAGACACATGGAATTATTAAGTGATTTAGCATTATTTACTGCTGTGCTTCAACAACAAACCTCTTCCATGGTTTGGTTCACTTTCCAAGAGGCTTCTCACTTTAATATTTTAGGAATGCGTGCCAAAGAATTTCCCTGTAATCCTGCACTGACAACATTCCCAAGTGATAACCCTTTTCTGTGAATACTGTCATATGTCAGAGACATGGAATGCAATGCTGGTTGACATCTGGTCTTGGTAGCTGACACAAAAATGTGACAAAATCCAGAAGAGACCTTCAAAAAATTATGAAGACAATAGGGCACGATTTCAAGTCATTAATCTATTCAATAGGATTGAGCTGACCTGCATGTCTCAATTAATTTTTCTCCGTGTTTTTGCTTGTTCCTATATTCTGTGCTAATTTTAGCATACTGGAATACAGACCAATATAGGCCATTCAGCCCTGAAACCCATTCAACTGGATCATCATTCATCTTTACATCGATTCAATTTATCTGCATTAGCTCCGTGCCCCTCGATTGTCCTACCTTTCAAAAAAATCAACTGGTTAATGCATTTGAATCAAAGTTGATACCCTTCTACAAGTACAGCACAGCCATCATGTCATGATTGAGACACAGCCGAGTCAGTCATATTTCACTAGCTCCCAATGGGACGGATTCTGATAGATCATTGGAGATATGATCTGTGTGGAGGTGTGTTGATCAATGAGCAAGTGGTATTTGTGGGGTTTACGGTCTAGAGGCTGCACAGTGTATATGAATCTTCCCTTCAAATTGAGCCTGTTTGTTGCTGGTTATTTCTTGAAGTACAGATGGAGTACAATGTTGGTAAGTGTGAGGTCATCCATTTTGGTTGGAATAACAACAAAATGGACTATTATTTAAATGGTGAAAAACTGTAGCACGCTGCTTCACAGAGTGACCTGGATGGCCTTGTGCATGAGTCACAAAACGTTAGTTTGCAGATGCAGCAGGTAATTAAGAAGGCAAATGGAATATAATCCTTCATTGCTAAAGGGACTGAATTTAAAAATAGAAACCAAAAGAACTGTGGATGCTGTGAATCAGAAACAAGAACAGAAGTTGCCGAAAAAGCTCAGCAGGTCTGGCAGCATCTGCGAAGAGAAATCAAAGTTAACATTTTGGTCCTGGTCACCCTTCCTCAGAACTGTTGGTAGCTTGGAAAATGTCGGTTTATAAGCGGAAGATAGGGTGGGGGAGGGGTTAAGGAATGAATGATAAATGGGGATAGAGCCCAAAGAGAGAGAAGAACGGCACTGTGGCCCATTGGTTAGGTTAGTACTGCAGCCTCACAGCACCAAGGACCTGGACCCGATTCCACCCTTGGGCAACTGTCTGTGTGGAGTTTGTGTGTCTGTGTGGGTTTCCTCTGGGTGCTCAGGTTTCCTCCCACAGTCCAACGATGTTCAGGTTAGGAGAATTGTCCATGTTAAATTGCCTATAGTGTTCAGGGATGTTAGGTTAGGTGCATTAGTTAGAGGTAAATGTAGAGTAATAGGGTAGGGGCATGGGTCTGGGTGGGTTACTCCTCAGAGGGTGAGTGTGGGCTGAAGGGTCTGTTCCACACTGTAGGGATTCTATGATTCTTTGAACAGACAAAGGAGTGGATAACAATCTGGCTGGGAGGGTGAATAGCTGTTAATGGAGTCTGTTAATGGCTAACAATAGATAGTGTGAAATGGCAGACTATGTGATAACAGGACCCTGGTACCTGGTGTGTCGGGTAGGGGGCTAGGATATGGGGGAAGTTCAGGCCATAAATTGTTGAACTTGATGTTGAGTCTGGAGGGCTGAAGGGTCCCCAAGTGGAAAATGAGGTGCTGTTCTTCCAGCTTGTGCTGAGTTTCACAGGAACACTGCAGCAAGCCTGAGACAGAGATGTTGGCCAGGGACAGGGTGGTGTGTTAAAAGTGGCAGGTAGTTGGAAGCTCAGGGTCATTTTCTCAGATAGAACTTAGGTGTTCTGCAAAATGGTCATCCAGTCTATGCTGTGTTTCCCCATCGTAGAGGAGCCCACATTGTGAGCAGCGAATGCCCCTACCCACAACTCTTACTACCCACAAAGCAATGTTTTCCTCTCTCTCGATCAGAATTGGGAAATTTCATCAATTTTGCTTCCAATTTCCACCCCACCCTCACCTTCACCTGGTTTATCTCTGACTCCTCCCTTCGCTTCTTTAACATCTCTGTATCCATTTCTGAGGATAGACTCGCCACTAGCATCCACTATAAACCCCACTGACTCCTACAGCTACCTGGACTAGACATCCTCGCACCCTATTTTCTGTAAAGACTGCATTCCATTCTCCCAGTTCCTCTGTCTCCATTACGTGTTCCGATGAAGCCAACTTCAACAAGGGAGCCTCCAAAATGTCCACCTTCTTCCTTAACTGAGGGTCCCCCAGCACCACTGTTGACAGGGCCCTCAACCAGGTTGGACCCATCTCCCACACCTCTGCCCTCCCCCTCTCTTTTCCCTCCCATAACTGTAATAGAGTTCCCTTTGTCCTTCCCTCCTATTCCACCAGCATCCACATTCAGAAGGTCATCAGCAGCAATTTCCTCCATCTCCAGTGACATGCCACTGACAGACACACATTCCTCTCCCTTCCCTTGTCAGCCTTCTGCAAACTCTGTTCCCTCTGAGACATCCTGGTCCACTCTTCCGTCACTCCCAACACCCCCCATCGCCCCACAGCACCTTCCCTTGCAACCAGTGAAGGTGTAACACTGCCCATTTATCTCCTCCCTCACAGTTCCAAGGGCCCTTCCAGGCGAAGCAGCACTTTACCTGCACTTCACACAATCTAGTCTAATTCATTTGCTGCTGACAATGTGGTCTCCTCTACATTGGAGAAATGAAACATAGACTGGGTGATCACTTTGCAGAACATTTGCATCTGTTTGCAGAAAAGACCCTGAGCTTCCAGTTGCCTACCACTTTAACACACCACCCTGTTACCTGGCCAACATCTCTGTCTCAGGCTTGCTGCAGTGCTCCAGTGAAGCTCAGCCCAAGCTGGAAGCACAGCACCTCATTTTCCACCTGGGGACCCTGCAGCCCTCAGGACTCAATATCAAGTTCATTAATTTTAGGACCTGAACTCCCCCATGTCCAGCCCCCAACCCCACACACCAGGCCTTGTTATCACATAGTCTGCCATTACACACTACCTATTGTTAGCCACTAACAGACTTTATTAACAGCGATTCACCCTCCCAGCCAGACCATTATTGAACTGTTTTCTAGCCAACTGTTCTTCTCTCTCTTTGGGCTCTATCCCCACCTATCGTTTACTCCTTATCCCCCACCACCCTCCCCCCCCCACCCTATCTTGTGCGTATAAACCAACATTTTCTCAGCTACCAACAGTTCTGAGGAAGGGTGACCAGAACCAAAATGTTAACTTTGATTTTTCTTCACAGATGCTGTAAGAGCTGCTGAACTTTTCCAGCAACTTCTGTTCTTGTTTCTGAGTTTAAAAATATGGAGGTTATGCTGCAGAGGTATGGGGTGTTGGTGAAGCCACAGCTGGAGTACTGTTTAGATTAGATTAAATTCCCTAAGGTGTGGAAACAGGCCCTTCGGCCCAACAAGCCCACACCGACCCTCCAAAGAGTAACCCGCCCAGACCCTTTCCCCTGTGAATGATGCACCTAACACTATGGGCAATTTAGCTTGACCAATTCACTTGACCTGCACAGCTTTTGGATTGTGGGAGGAAACCGGAGCACCCAGAGAAAACCCACACAGACAATTGAACCCGGGTCCCTGGCGCTTTGAAGCAGCAGTGCTAACCACTGAGCCACCGTGCCGCCCCACTGTGTGCAGTTTTGGTCTCTTTACTTGAGAAAGGATGTACTGGCACAGGACAGGGTGCAAAGGAGGTTCACTAAGTTGATTCCGGAGTTGAGAGGGTTGGCTTAAGAGGAGAGATTGAGTAGACTGGGATTATGGTCATCGGAATTTAGAATTGCTCACCATGACTGAGAAGGGGATGACAAAACCTGGTGTCAAAGAACTGAAGGCCAAGTGAAGAATGTTGGAGTGGAGGATCATTTAGGAAATAGCGATCATAACATAATAAGGTTTAATATTTAGTTAGAAAGGATAAAAATCAGTCTATGATTAAAATCCTAGACTGGAAAAAGGCAGGTTTTAGGGCTCTAAAAGGTAAACAAGAGCACAGTGATTGGAAATGTATTTTGGTGCATAAAGCAATGAATAAAAAAAGGTAGACTTTCAAAATATCTTACAAAGTGTCCAGATTACAGAGGAGGAAGTGCTGGATGTCTTGAAACAGTTAAAGATGGATAAATCCCCAGGACCAGATCAGGTGTACCTGAGAACTCTGTGGGAAGCTAGGGAAGTGATTGCTGGGCCTCTTGCTGAGATATTTGTATCATTAATAGTCACAGGTGAGGTGCCGGAAGACTGGAGGTTGGCAAACGTGGTGCCATTGTTCAAGAAGGGCAGTAAAGACAAGCCAGGGAACTATAGACTGGTGAGCCTGACCCAGTGGTGGGCAAGTTGTTGGAGGGAATCCTGAGGGACAGGATGTACATGTATTTGGAAAGGCAAGGATTGATTAGGGGTAGTCAACATGGCTTTGTGCGTGGGAAATCATGTCTCACAAACTTGATTGAGTTTTTTGAAGAAGTAACAAAGAAGATTGATGAGGACAGAGCAGTAGATGTGATCTATATGGACTTCAGTAAGGGGTTCGACAAGGTTCTCCATGGGAGACTGATTAGCAAGGTTAGGTCTCATGGAATACAGGGAGAACTTGCCATTTGGATACAGAACTGGCTCAAAGGTAGAAGACAGAGGGTGGTGGTGGAGGGTTGTTTTTCAGACTGG
This sequence comes from Chiloscyllium plagiosum, assembly GCF_004010195.1. Lineage (NCBI taxonomy): Eukaryota > Metazoa > Chordata > Chondrichthyes > Orectolobiformes > Hemiscylliidae > Chiloscyllium > Chiloscyllium plagiosum. Next base: position 25,813,201 of record NC_057710.1, on the reverse strand, counting down.
AGGCCTGTGACCAGTGGAGTGCCACAAGGATTGGTGCTGGGCCCTCAACATTTTGTCACTTACATAAATGATTTGGATGTGAGCATAAGAGGTACAGTTAGTAAGTTTGCAGATGACACCAAAATTGGAGGTGTAGTGGACAGCGAAGAGGGTTACCTCAGATTACAACAGGATCTGGACCAGATGGGCCAATGGGCTGAGAAGTGGCAGATGGAGTTTAATTCAGATAAATGCGAGGTGCTGCATTTTGGGAAAGCAAATCTTAGCAGGACCTATACACTTAATGGTAAGGTCCTAGGGAGTGTTTCTGAACAAAGAGACTTTGGAGTGCAGGTTCATAGCTCCTTAAAAGTGAAGTCGCAGTTAGATAGGATAGTGAATAACGTGTTTGGTATGCTTTCCTTTATTGGTCAGAATATTGAGTACAGGGGTTGGGAGGTCATGTTGTGGCTGTATAGGACATTGGTTAGACCACTGTTGGAATATTGCGTGCAATTCTGGTCTCCTTCCTATCGGAAAGATGTTGTGAAACTTGAAAGGGTTCAGAAAAGATTTATAAGGATGTTGCCAGGGTTGGAGGATTTGAGCTGTAGGGAGAGGCTGAACAGGCTGGGGCTGTTTTCCCTGAAGCATCGGAGGCTGAGGAGTGACCCCATAGTGGTTTACAAAATTATGAGGTGCATGGATAGGATAAATAGACAAGGTCTTTTCCCTGGAGTGGGGGAGTCCAGAACTAGAGGGCATAGGTTTAGGGTGAGAGGGGAAAGATATAAAAGAGAGCTAAGGGGCAGCTTTTTCACTCAGAGGGTGGTACGTGTATGGAATGAGCTGCCAGAGGAAGTTGTGGAGGCTGGTACAGTAGCAACATTTAAGAGGTATTTAGATGGGTATATGAATAGGAAGGGTTTGGAGGGATATGGGCCAGGTGCTGGTAGGTGGTACTAGATTGGTTTGGAATATCTGGTTGGCATGGGCAGGTTGGACCGAAGTGTCTGTTTCTATGCTGTACATCTCTATGACTCTAAATGAATGGGATGAAGGTTTTTACATGTCCATGAGAAACTAACATGGGGTATCCAAAGCTAGAGTATCCTGGATGACTAACGATATTAATAAGAAAATAAGGAAGGAAAAGGCAAATGATATAATCCAGAATAATAACAGCAACAGAAATCAGGAAAGTGTCTCAAATACCAGAGAGAGGCCAGGGTTGGAATAAGGAAGTCTAAGAGGAAGAACAAGGAAGGGAAGACAGCCTGTGCTGAAACAAATCATAAAAAGTCCTTCAAACGTATTAATAGTAAAAGATTGATGAAGGACAGAATGGGGCCTATAATAAACAAGCAGGATAACTGCTCATTGAATTAAAGGGTATGACAAAGTACAAAGGTTTGACATTTATTTGGAAAAGGATAAAAATCAGTCAATGATTAAGATCCCAGACTCAAAAAGGGCAGATTTCAGGGTTCCATAAGTTGAAGGGGAGCACATTGATTGGAAATGCTTCTGTCTTTGCCAAATCTGAAAATGGTGACATTGGCCGAATTGAAAATGATCAACCGAACAGTATAGTGATTGAAGAAGAAGAGCTACTGAAAAGGCTGGCAGGATTCCAGGTCGTGTAGTCACCAGACCTGGATGGGATGCATCCTATGTTGCTGAAAGAGGTATGGAAACAAATTGCAGAGCCATTTACAGAAACTTTCTAGGCCTTTTTAAACAAGGATTAGTCCTGGGGAACTGGAGGATTGCAAATGTGATGCTGTTGTTTAAGAAAGGGACAAATGATAACCCAATCCTGTCAGCTTGGTGTCAATCATGGGAAAACTGATGGAGATCATAAAATAGAATGAGGCAACTATAGACATAGAGAAAATTAAATTAATATTGGAGAGTCAATATGACATTGTCAAGGGCAGGTCATGTCTGACAAATTTGAGTCCTTTGACAAAGCGACACAGCAGTCGATGAAGATCATGTTGTGGATGTTGCATTTTGGGCTTTCAGAAAGTATTTGGAATAGTGCCACATGGCAGACTGTTAGCAAATTAGAAATGTTTAGGATTGTTGAGTCTTTGGCAACATGGATTAGAGGTGAGCTCAATGTGCAGATGGGTGTTGCGAGCAAAATCTCTAAATTTGCAGGTCACACTAAGCTAGGGAGAATAGTGAATTGTGAGGATGACACTAAGTGACTTCAAAGGGACATTGACAAGTTGGCTAAATGGGCAGATGCCTAGCAGATGAATTTTAATGCAGTGAAATGTGAGGTAATGCAGAGAGACAATACAACTTTGAGGGGAATACAGGAGCAGTGGGACCTTGGGGTTCAAGTGCATAATTTTCTGAAGGTGGTCAGGCCAGTTGAAAGAGTTATTAAAAAGCCTGATAGGATCCTTGGATCTGCATAGAGTATACAAGTGATACATACCTCTACAAATCATGAGTCAGACCACATTGTGTTCAGTTCTGGGCACTTTATTTGAAGAAGATCGTTAAAACCCTTGAGAGAGTGCAAAGATACTATGAATGATACTAGAATGAGGGATTTTAGATACATTGAAAGATTAAAAATATTGGGTTTATTCTGCACTGCTGCTCACAGCGCCAGGGACCGAGGTTCAACTCCACAATCGAGCAACTGTCTGTGTGGAGTTTGTACATTTTCCCTGTGTCTGCGTGCGATGCCTCCAGACACTCTGGTTTCCTCCCACAGTCCAAAGATGTGCAGTTTAGGTGGATTGGCCATGAAGAATTGCCCACAGTGTCCAGGGATGCGCAGGCTGGGTGGAGTAGCCATGGGAAATTCAGGGTTACAGAAAGAGGTTAAGGGAATAAACCTGGGTGGGATGCTCTTCAGAGAGTAAATGTGAACTTGGTTGGCCAAATGGCCCACTTCCACAGTGTAATGGTTCCATGATAATTCCTTGGAGCAGAGAAGATTGACAGGTGACTATATTGAAGTCATAGAGTCATAGAGCTGTACAGCACGGAAACAGACCCTTTGGTCCAGCTCATCCATGCTAACTAGATATCGCAACCCAATCTAGTCCCACCTGCCAGCACCCAGCCCATATCCCTCCAAACCCATTCTATTCATATATCCATCCAGACGCCTTTTAAATGTTGTGATTTTACTAGCCACCACCACTCCCTTTGGCAGCTCATTTCAAACATGTACTAACCTCTCCATGGAAAAGTTGCCCCTTTGGTCCCTTTTATATCTTTCCCCTCTCACCCTAAACCTATACCCTCTAGTTCTGGACTCCCTCACTAAGATACTTTGTCTATTTATCCCATTCATGCATCTCATGATTTTATAAACCTCTATAAGTTCAACTCTCAGCCTCCGATGCTCCAGCCAAAACAGCCCCACCCTATTCAACCTTTCCCTACAGCTCAAATCCTCCAACCCTGGCAACATTCTTGTAAATCTTTTCTGAACCCTTTCAAGTTTCACAATATCCTTCCAATAGGGAGAAGATCAGAACTGCATCCAAAAGTGGCATAACCAGCTGCAACATGACCTCCCAACTCCTGTACTCAATACTCTGGCCAACAAAGAAAGCATACCAAACGCCTTCTTCACTATCCTATCTACCTGCAACACTACTTTCAAGGAGCTACGAACCTGTACTCCAAGTTCTCTTTGTTCAACAATAGTCCCTCGGATCATACCATTAAGTGTATAATTCTGGATTAGTGGTGCTGGAAGAGCACAGCAGTTCAGACAGCATCCAAGGAGCATCAAAATCGTCGTTTCGGGCAAAAGCACTTCATCAGGAATAAAGGCAGAGAGCCGGAAGCGTAGAGAGATAAGCTAGAGGAGGGTGAGGGTGGGGAGAAAGTAGCATAGAGTAGAATAGGTGAGTGGGGGAGGAGATGAAGGTGATAGGTCAGGGAGGAGAGGGTGGAGTGGTTAGGTGGAAAAGGAGATAGGCAGGTAGGACAAGTCCGGACAAGTCATAGGGACAGTGCTGAGCTGGAAGTTTTGAATTAGGGTGAGGTGGGGGAAAGGGAAATGAAGAAACTGTTGAAGTCCACATTGATGCCCTGGGGTTGAAGTGTTCTGAGGCAGAAGATGAGGCGTTATTCCTCCAGGCGTCTGGTGGTGAGGGAGCAGAGTGGGAGGGGGAGTTGAAATGTTGGGCCACGTGGCGGTGTGGTTGATTGGTGCGGGTGTCCTGGAGATGTTCCCTAAAGCGCTCTGCTAGGAGGCGCCCAGTCTCCCCAATGTAGAGGAGACTGCATCGGGAGCAACGGATACAATAAATGATATTAGTGGATGTGCAGGTAAAACTTTGATGGTTGTGGAGGGCTCCTTTAGGGCCATGGATTGAGGTGAGGGAGGAGGTGTGGGCGCAGGTTTTACAGTTCCTGCGGTGGCAGGGGAAGGTGCCAGGATGGGAGAGTGGGTTGTAAGGGGGCGTGGACCTGACCAGGTAGTCACGGAGGGAACGGTCTTTACGGAAGACAGAAAGGGATGGGGAGGGAAATACATCCCTGGTGGTGGGGTCTGTTTGGAGGTGGCGGAAATGTCGGCGGATGATTTGGTTTATAGGTTGGAAGGGTGGAAGGTGAGCACCAGGGGCGTTCTGTCCTTGTTACCATGTCCTTGTTTAGGGGTGGGGTCTGAGGGCGGAGGTGCGGGATGTGGACGAGATGCTTGGAGAGCATCTTTAACCACGTGGGAAGGGAAATTGCGAACTCTAAAGAAGGAGGCCATCTGGTGTGTTCTACACCGTGTGTTGGTGAAGGTGATGAATTGCTCAAACTCCTCGCGGGAGCACTAGGTGACGCCAATGCAGTCATCAATGTAGCGGAGGAAGAGGTGGGGAGTGGTGCCTGTGTAATTACGGAAGATCGACTGTTCTACGTAGCCAACAAAGAGACAGACATAGCTGGGGACCATACATGTGCCCATGGCTCCCCCTTTGGTCTGGTGGAAGTGGGAGGATTCGAAGGAGAAATTGTTAAGGGTAAGGACCAGTTCAGCCAAATGAATGAGAGTGTCGGTGGAGGGGTACTGTTGGGGATGTCGGGAGAGGAAAAACGGAGCGCTTGGAGGCCCTGGTCATGGCGGATGGAGGTGTAGAGTGATTGGATGCCCATGGTGAAGATGAGGCGTTAGGGGCCGGGGAAAAGGAAGTCTTGGAGGAGGTGGAGGGCGTGGGTGGTGTCTCGAACGTATGTGGGGAGTTCCTGGACTAGGGGGGATAGGATAGTGTCGAGGTAGGTAGAGATGAGTTCAGTGGGGCAGGAGCATGCTGGGGAGATGGTGGTGGGACTCAGGGAGATAGTGACGGAAGAGTTCAATCTGAGACTGGTACAGTTGAGAAAATAAGCGAGTCAAACAGTCAGGGCAGGCAGGGACAAAGCAGTGAACAAGGTAGGACTGATAAATTAAACTGCATTTATTTCAATGCAAGAGGCCTAACAGGAAAGTCAGATGAACTCAGGGCATGGTAGGAACATGGGACTGGGATATGACAGCAATTAATCAAACAGGGCTCAGGGATGGGCAGGACTGGCAGCTTAATGTTCCAGGATACAAATGCTATAGGAAGGATAGAAAGGGAGGCAAGAGAGAGGGGGAGTGGCGTTTTTGATAAGGGATAGCATTACAGCTGTACTGAGGGAGGATATTCCCAGAAATACATCCATGGAAGTTATTTGGATTGAACTAAGAAATAAGAAAATGATGATCACCTTATTGGGATTGTATTATAGACCCCCTGATTGTCAGCAGGAAATTGAGAAACAGATTTGTAAGGAGATCTCAGCTATCTGCAAGAATAATAGGGTGGTTATGGTAGAGAATTTTAACTTTCCAGACATAGACTGGGACTACCAAAGTGTTAAGGGTTTAGACGGAGAGGAATTTGTTAAGTGTGTGCAAGACAATTTTCTGATTCAGTATGTGGATGTACCTACTAGAGAAGGTGCAAAACTTGACCTACTCTTGAGAAATAAGACAGGCCAGGTGACTGAGGTGTCAGCGGCGGAACATTTTGGGGCCAGCGACCATAATTCTATTAGTTTTAAAATAGTGACGGAAAAGAATAGACCAGATTTAAAAACTGAAGTTTATTTTGGAGGAAGGCTAATTTTGACGGTATTAAGCAAGAACTTTCAAAAGCTGATTGGGGTCAGATATTCACAGGTAAAGGGACTGCTGGAAAATGGGAAGCCTCTGGAAATGAGATAATGAGAGTCCAGAGACAGTACGTTCCTGTTAGGGTGAAAGGAAAGGCTGGTAGTTAGGGAATGCTGGATGACTAAAGAAATTGAGAGTGTGGTTAAGGAAAAAAACAAAGTACATGTCAGGTATGGACAAGATAAATTGAATGAATCCTTAGAAGAGTATAAGGGCAGTCGGAGTATACTGAAGAGGGAAATCAGGAGGACAAAAATGGGACATGAGATAGCTTTGGCAAATATAGTTAAGGAGAATCCAAAGGGTTTTTACAAATACATTAAGGGCAGGAGGGTAACTAGGGAGAGAATAGGGACCCTCAAAGATCGGCAAGGCGGCCTTTGTGTGGAGTGCAGGAGATGGGGGAGTCACTAAACGGGTATTTTGCATCAGTATTTGCAATCAACTTCATGAGACATGATTTCCCACGCACAAAGCCATGTTGACTATCCATGTGAAAAAGCGCATGGAAGATATAGAATGTAGGGAAATAGATGATGACATCTTGAAAAATGTTCATATTATAGAGGAGTAAGTGCTGGATGTCTTGAAAAACATAAAAGTGGATAAAACCCCAGGACCTGATCAAGTGTACCCTCGAACTCTGTGGGAGGCTAGGGAAGTGATTGCTGGGCCTCTTGCTGAGATATTTGCATCATCGATAGTCATAGGTGAGGCTCCGGAAACTGGAGTTTAGCTAACGTGGTGCCATTGTTTAAGAAGGGTGGTAAGGACAAGCCAGGGAACTATAGACCAGTAATGTTATCCCTTATCAAAAACGCCACTCCCCTCCGCTCTTGCTTCCCTTTCTGTCCTTACCGTAGCTTTTGTATCCTGGAACATTAAGCTACCAGTCCTCTCCATTCTTGAGCCATGTTTCTGTAATTGCTATGATATCCCAGTCCCATGTTCCTACCATGCCCTGAGTTCATCTGCCTTTCCTGTTAGGTCTTTTGTATTGAAATAAATGCAGTTTAACTTATCAGTCCTATCTTGTTCACTGCTTTGTCCCTGCCTGCCTGACTGTTTGACTCACTTATTTTCTCAACTGTACCAGTCTCAGATTGAACTCTTCCCTCACTATCTCCCTGAGTCCCACCACCATCTTCCCCACACCCTCCCCCCATAGATGGAGTTAACCCACCTATGTGACTGAATCTGAGACTTTCCCCTCTTCCTATAACTGCTACCCATCACATCCCCTTGCTTATGTAAATTCTTCATTGCCTCTAACTGTCCAACTGATCCATTCGATCTGATCGGATTCATAACCAATGGCATTTATTGCAGATATAATCCTCAGTAACACGTAAACTCTCTCTCAACTCCCACATCTGACAAGAAGAGCATCTCACTCTACTAATTGCCATTTTTGCTTCTTTCAATCTGCAGACCCAGAAAAATAACACTGCTCCAGGCTAACTTAGTAGTTATGGCTTATATTTTTAAGTTTTACCAAGTGATATATCTCAATAAAACATATAATCAAGAAAGAACGCCCTCTACTCACAACTGCAGACTTACTGTAAGACAACACTTAAAAATATTCACTTATCTGTTTCTGTGCTGTGACGCGTCCCAAACAAGTTCCTCCAAGATCAAAATAATAAAAGCAAATTACTGTGGATACTGGAATCTGAAACCAAAAGAGACAAAGTGTCAGTTAGACTCAAAAGGTCAGCTCTTTTCTCTCCTTACAGATGCTGCCAGATCTGCTGAGATTTTTCAGCATCTTCTCTTTTGGTTCCTCCAAGATCAGGTGTGAAGTTCACTCTTGTTAATTTTTCCAGACGCACTCCGATGTCCAGTGATACATGAATTCAAACAGCAAAGACAGTAATTGTGCAGGTTCACTGCTATGTCAGGGAGCAGTGTAATTCAAAGGTTTTGACAGAGTACAGAAAAATATAGTTACCACTAGTTGGTAACTGGAGGGTCACAATTTCCAGATTGTCAGTAGGAGAATTAGGAGTGAAATGAGGAGAAATGTCTTTATCCGGAGAGTTGTTAGGATTTGGAATACACTGCCTGGGTGAATGGTAGAGGCAGATTGAATACATGTTTTCAAAAGAGAGTTTGTATATACATGTATATATATGAAAGTGTTGAATTTAGAAGGCTACATAGATAAGATTGGAGAATGGAACTAGTTCTTTCAGACACGATGGGTTGAATGGCCTCTTTTTGTACCAGAAAATCCTATGCTTCTTTGATCCTATTTGCTCATAATGTTGTCAGGTCAGTTCCCCATTTAGAATTGGCCAGCCTCCTTAAAATGCAGTTTATCTTTACCTCCATCACCTTTACTTTGACGACGTGATACAACATTGCTGCAAGACACACCAGCTTTTAAGTTTTGTAGACAATACACAATAGGTGCAGGAGTAGGCCATTCTGCCCTTCGAGCCTGCACCACCATTCAATATGATCATGGCTGATCATCCTTAATCAGTATCCTGTTCCTGCCTTATCTCCATAACCCTTGATTCCACTATCCTTGAGAGCTCTATCCAACTCTTTCTGAAATGAATCCAGAGACTGGGTCTCCACTGCCCTCTGGGGCAGAGCATTCCACACAGCCACCACTCTCTGGGTGAAGAAGTTTCTTCTCATCTCTGTCCTAAATGGTCTACCCCGTATTTTTAAGCTGTGTCCTCTGGTTCGGCACTCACCCATCAGCGGAAACATGTTTCCTGCCTCCAGAGTGTTCAATCCTTTAATAATCTTATATGTTTCAATCAGATCCCCTCTCAGTCTTCTAAACTCAAGGGTATACAAGCCCAGTCACTCCAGTCTTTCAGTGTAAGGTAATCCTGCCATTCCAGGAATTGACCTCGTGAACCAAAGCTGCACTCCCTCAATAGCCAGTGTCATCCTATATGAAGAAAATATTAAGTTCTTGCCTTGTATCTTTATTCCTAAAATGAAAACAATTGAATTGTCTTTTCAGGGTTGGCCCACAAATGGGTAATGATGGTGTTTGATTTGAAAGGATTGTATTCCCTGGCATCTGGTGATTTTGCAGATTTGAGTGCTGAGTTTGCAGGTGAGAGGTGCGACTGAAGAAACTTCGAGGAGTTGCTGCATGTAGTTTGTGTTCAGTCCTAATTTGTGTGGCTGAGTAACTCATGTTCTCTTAAATATTGAGATTTTCAGATTTTTTTAAACCACTCTGTTAGCAAGAATTGCTCTGTTCATATGTTCAAATGTGCACCAATAGTTCTATGAAAGGATCTACATTCAAAGATATCCTGAAATGTGGCAGAAGCCAAACGTTTTTGATAACTTCTCCATGAAATGATATCAATTAAAATGAAAGTTGTGGGGATTTGGGCCACTCTCTTGGGGAACCGTAAGAAATTGCTTGAAGAATGCAAAGTAGAAACGTCTGTTTGAGAAGTTATGACTGAGTGAGGCAATGCACTGAGTGGGGGACCTTCAGGGTGTGATTCTGGGCCCAGAGCCATTTCTAATTTACACAATGAAGTGGATTGAGAAACTGATGGAAAGTAATCCAATCAGTAGAGACAGTACCCGACTAGGATGAGCAGTCAATTGAGAGAGTCAACCAAAAACTACACATTAAGCCAGAAAGATCAGTGACCAAATTAAAATGACTTCAACAACAAGAACAACCCACATTTGTACAGGGCCCTTAATTGATGTTCCTTGGTGGTTCAAATTACATCAAACTTCAGGGTACAGAAAGAGGTAATTCTGCCCTGTGGGATTATGCACCACTTCACCCCCTAACACCTTACTTTGTTTGAATTTGTTGAAAATCAGTATAAAATATTATACATAGAAAGAATAAATAGATGATACACTTAGTCAAATATTGAAATAGCTAAAGGTGTAATGGAAAAGAGTGTGAAATCTTAGACAATGTTAAAAAATTTCCAACCGATGCTGAACAGCAATCAACAAAGCTACTTAAGATGTTGAAACACATGAATGAAACAGAATATAAATCAGACAGCACCTTCAATACTAGCCGCCAAGATACAGAGGATACATGGGAGCCATTCGAGTGTTGGAGGGTGTACAAAGAGAATGAGCTTTAAACCAAATGCTAACACAGTTGAGTAATGAGAAAAGACTGGAATGACTTGGGTTTTCCAGCCTGCATAACAGTAACTAATTATATGTGAAATGCTTTGAGACTTTTCTCAGATATGTGGTCTGACCCATGTATAAACAATCATTTTGTATATTTTTGAAAAATGATTTATTCGTGAACATAGTAGAGTGGACAGTAAAAGTATAATACTGTGGCTGATGGAAAGCTGAAATTAAAGAATGGTTACAGTGCAGCAAGTGGCTATTTGGCCTATCGTATTTGTACTCGCACTCCAACTAAATATTGCAGAGCCATTCTGCTGCCTACTATCTATAACCCTGCACATTATTTCCACTCAAATAATTATTTAATGTCCTCTTGAATGCTTCATTTGATCCTGCCTCCACCACCCTTCCAGGCAGTGCTTTCCAGACTTTACTACATGATATGAAATAGTTTTGTTTCTCACTTTAGACTTGCTTCTCTTGTAAAACATTTTAATCTATACCCTCTCATTCTTGATCTTTTTATGAATAGGAACAATTTAACCCTATCCATTCCGTCCAGACAACTCATGATTTTGAACACTTCTATCAAATCTCTTCTGGAATGAAACCTGGCTTGACAGATCATATTTCTTTTTTTTAGTTTAACATGGTTGTCTTTCATGGAAACATAATTACAAGTTGCAGATTTGGTTTTAACAATAAGAAAAATGTCTCGTTTACAAAATAAATAAACATAATTTGAAATATTTCAAAACTCAGCAAAAAGATCATTCTGCCATACTATCACTTCATGATTATCCAACAATCCAGAGAAATTCCTTCCAAATCAAATTTATAGGTTTAACTTAATTGCTTCTTCTCAGTTCTGGTCCTGCGAATTGTGAGTTCTTTTCCATTGACCACACACACAATTGAGAACTTAGACTTTCTAAGCAACAATCTGTGGAATTCTAATCAAACGTGCTGGTCTGAAATTTTCTAGCAAACTGCACTCTTTCACTTAGTTAGCTTATTTCCTTAACCGCTCTAAGAGCAACTAACCCAGTCAGGTCTCCTTCAAATTACCCAAAAACTTTCAAATTAAAGACCAGGTTTGGATCCTTCAGGATCAACTCGATGACTTGGAAAACAAAAATAAAAGGAAAGACTTATGGATCGTGGCTCTCCCAGAATGCGAAGAAGGCAAGGACCTCGTCGGCTTTCTGCAGGGATGGCTCCCGAAGTTCCTGGGGTTGGAGTCTGAGTCAGGCCTGGTAAGCGTGAAGTGGGCCCACCGGATTGCAATGTGCAGCCACTCACTCCACCCTGCGGTCCTAGTGCAGCTCCTGTATTATAGAGAAAACAGTTAATAGTGAAACAGCAAGAAGACTGGGAAGGAATTCACAAGCTTTAATGTATAAAGGCTCAAAAATAATGTTTTATCAGGACTTTTCAAGAGCCCTGATTAAGACCAGAAGGACATTTGATGATGTTAAAAAAGAATTAAGGGATCTGGACATTCAATACTGCTTGAAGTACCCAGCCATGTTGTGTTTTGCCAATGGGGGGACGGTATATAATTTTGACTCCACAGCAAAGGTGAAGGACTTTGTGAAGTCTTTGAAATGAAGGACCTGAGCCGGGGTGGGAGGGGAGGGGAGGGGAGGGGGCATCATTGCGTACAATCACTTCCCCCCCCCTTTCTATTTCCTTCTCCCCCTTTCTTTTTTTTGTGGTTATTTATTTTACAATTTGTTGTAAAATTGGAATTATTTTATATATTATCTAAGGTTTCTTTTTCTTCACTGCTGTCCTCTTGATTTTGTGTTGGGGTGGCTATATCTATGACTAAGATGAGAGATGGGCGGGGGAGCGGTGGGTATCCATTTTTAACTTTCAGAATGTAAATAACAGGTTTTCTTCATTTGTGAATTGCCTGTGGCTAGGGCACGGCCTCAGGTCAAAGGAGTTAGATGGTACTAAGGATTGGGAGGGGTGCCACCTTTGGGCAAGGGGCAAGATCCCGAGTGAATTGGGAGTTATTTGGATGTCTGTTTCGGTTAAATGCAGTGTTTTCTTTCGTTGTAGTCGTTTTATAGTCCTTCGATCTCATAGAGTTAATATCTTTGTAACTCGTCACAGCTCAGATAAGTTCCCTCCTCCTGGGAGACCATGGCTAGTGATTTGTTCAGATGGTGCATCTGGAATATAAAAGGGAGCTATTCTCCTATTAAAAGAAAGAAGGTCTTATCCAGCCTCAGGAAGGAAAAGGTGGACATTGCCCTGCTGCAGGAGATGCATCTGATAAGGAACATCTGTCATAACTCCCCTGCTGCAGTTTCAGAGTATTTTTCTCATCCTTCAGCTTTAAGAGTAGAGGAGTGGCTATACTGATAAGAAGGAACCTCCCTTTCCAGGTAACAGAGCAGATTAAGGATGAACATGGATGGGTTATCATTCTTAAAGCCCTAATACATGGAGAAGAATACAGTGTTTTGAATGTATATTGTCCCCCGGCAACCCTCTTAAATTTCTAATTGATGCAATGGCTAAATTAATAAATCTTGGGGTTTGCCATATGAGTATGAGGATTTTAATTGCCTAATAGATCCAGAGATTGACAGGGTGCTAAAAGGCCTGGCAGGTTCGCCCACACAATCTAAACAATTGGTGGACATATGCGATGAGTTGGGACTAGTGGATGTATGGAGGTACCTCCACCCTAATGGAAGAGACTTCACGTTCTATTCCAACCCACACAAGGGCCATGTGCGAAGTGACATGTTTTTTATGTGAACTGACTGTTTGGACAGAACATTGGCGTGCAAAATTGGGAATATAGCTGTTTCAGATTATGCACCAGTGTACTTAGATGTTAAAATCAAGGGTAGTGGAATGGATGCATGTCACTGGTGCATGGATCCATTTTTTTTTCGGGGATAGTAAATTTATTGAATATATTAGAAGACAGTTTAGGGCCTTTTGGGATATCAATTCAGGTAAGGCTAGTAATGCGGCAATGCTTTGGGAGGCCACTAAAACATATTTACGAGGTCTGGTCATTTCATATTCGATGACTAGAACGAGACAGAGGGAGGAGCAGCAACAGATTCTGGAGACCTGGCTGAAGACAGCTGAGAAAACATATTATAATGGGCCGTCATTGGTCAAGCGGATCACAGCTCTCCAGGCTGCTTTCGACTCAATGCATACATTGAGTCTCCTTTGCCAAACAAAAACTGTTTGAATTCAGAGATAGGCCTGGTAGATATATGGCTTATTTGACTAGGAGAAAATAATTGAATTGAAAAAGATCAGTGTTAGGTTTAGGGAATACTTTGAAGAGCTATATCGGTCAGAGGGGAACAAACACAGTACAATGGGAATGCAGTCCTTTTTTGAAAATCTGGACCTCCCCAATAATAAGTATGGAGCAGGCCTCCCTTTTGAATGTGCCTTTAATGGTACAGGAAGTGCAGGAAGCAATAAGACATCTTCAGGGTGGCAAAGCGCCAGGGCCAGATGGATTCCAAACTGAATTCTATAAGGAATTCATAAACATGTTAGTGGAGCCACTTCTGGGGATGTACAACTATTCTTACACACAGGATTGTCTGCTGTCTACTCTTAGGGAGGCTAATATCTCTCTCATTTTAAAGAAGGGGAAAGAGCTTGAAGAATGTGCTTCATACAGACCAATTTCACTGTTGAATGTAGATTTCAAAATTTTATCCAAGGTGCTGGCTCTGAGGTTGGAGAAGGTCCTGCCCCATATTATAAAAGAAGATCAGACAGGTTTTGTTAAGGGCTGTAGCTCCTCCAACAATATTAGGAGAGTATTGAACACCGTACAGGTATGCCAGCAAAGATTGATTCCGGGTTTGGTGACCTCCCTAGTCACAGAAAAGGCATTTGATCAGATAGAATAGCGTATCTATTTGAGGTTCTAGAGCACTTTGGTTTGGGGGGATCATTTGCCAGATGGGTAGCAGTACTGTTTAATGATCCTAAGGCGGCAGTCATTACAAACAGTATTAAGTCAAATAACTTTAATATTGGAAGAGGCAGTCGACAGGTGTGTCCTTTATCACTGCCGTTATTTACCTTGGCGATTGAACCATTAGCCAAAACTGTCAGGAGGGATCCTGAAATAGTAGCGCCAACGGTGGGAATGGGGGAGCATAAGATCACTCTATATGCTGCTTATATCCTTTTATTCTTGGCTGAACTGGAGAAGTCTGTTCCCTGACTGATCCAAACAATTAATTCATATGGTGGCTTCCTCGGGTTACAGGATCAATTTTACAAAATCGGAAGCCATACTTGTAGGGGGATTAGTGAACAAGAACAAAGAACAAGAATAAAGAAAATTTACAGCCCAGGAACAGGCCCTTCGGCCCTTCAAGCCTGAGCCAATCCAAATGTACTGTCTAAACCTGTCGGTCAATTCCTAAGCATCTGTATCCCTCTGCTCCCTTTCCTGCCTCTACCACCTCTGCTGACAATGCGTTCCAAACGCCCACCACCCTCTGTGTGAAGTACTTGCCGCATGCATCTCCCTTAAACTTTCCACCTCTCACCTTGAAAGCATCTCATTTTTGAATCCTTCACCCTGGGGAAAAAGCTTGTCTCTATCCACCCTGCCTATACTCTTCATGATTTTGTAAACCTCAATCAGGTCCCCCCTCAATCTCCTTTTTTCTAATGAAAATAAACCTAACCTACTCAACCTCTCTTCATAGCTAGCACCTTCCATACCAGGCAGCATCCTCGTAAACCTTCTCTGCACCCTCTCCAAAGCGTCCACGTCCTTTTCGTAATGTGGCGACCAGAACTGTACATAATATTCTCAATGCGGTCGAACCAATGACTTGTACAATTTTAACATGACTTGCCAGCTCTTATACTCAATACCCCGTCCAATGAAGGCAAGCATACAATATGCCTTCTTGATCAAAGAACAAAAAAGAACAAGGTGGAGGTACCTATCCTGAAGGATGGAATGCAATTCCCATTTAGCTGGTCACCAAAAGATTTTTTGTATTAGGGAATTATTATTACCCCTTCCTTCCACCAGCTGTATAATACTCACTATGTACAATTATTGGAGAGGATAAAACAGGATTTGCAGCGGTGAGAGGTGTTACCATTATCATGGTTGGGCTGAATAGCCCTGATTAAAATGAATGTTCTTCCTCGACTGCTGTACCCCATGAGAATGCTCCCGTTGTTGTTACCGAGACAAGTGTCACGGAGGCTCAGTGGTTGGCTAGGGGCCTTTATTAAGTGCCACAAGCGTCCTCTAATTAAATTCACTAAATTGCAACTTTCACAGGCTGAGGGAGGCGTGGGTCTTCCGGATTTGAAGAAATACTAAACAAGTGCTCTGTTAACATATGTTGGTGTCTGGGTACGGGGGAATTCGGAGTCGACTTGGCTTGGTATTGAAGCCCCGCAGTCGAGCTGTCCTTTAATTAATTTATTATTCATGGACAAGATGAAATCCTTGACCCAGCAGTGTAAAAGTCCAAATTATTTTAAATATGGTAAAAGCCTGGAGGATAATGAGGCAAGACGAGGGCAATTGGTCTAAGACTTCGCCATTTACCCCGTTGGTGGGATCCCAAGGATTTTAACCTGGGACAATGGACTCCAACTTTAAGGCATGGGCGAATAAGAGAATCTTCTGTCTGGGAGACTTATTTGAGTGGGAGGTCCTGATGTCATTTAGTCAGTTAAGTCAGAAATATGGATTGATAATAGGGACCTTTTCTGATATTTTCAGATAAGGGACTATATACAAAGGAAGACCACGCTCCTAGTCCAGTGTTACAAATCAGACATGGAGAAAAGAATACTCTGGTGTACAAGTGCTCTTTCACTCAATGATACTTTATATCACTTACAGAAAGGTCGTGTCTTGGGGGGGACAGAAGGACTCTATAGGATGTGGAATCAAGAGTTAGAAGAGGATATTTCATTGGAGGTATGGGAAAACATCTGGGGGAATGTAAGGAATATCTCAGTATGTGACAGAGTGCAGGCCATGCAATTGAAGATCTTACACAGGGTTCATATGGCGCCAGAGAGACTAGCCAAGTTCAAGAGAGGAGTATCATCAGGGTGTCCCAAGTGTAACATTAATATAGGCACTCTTACACACTGTTACTGATCATGTTCTAAGATCCAGAGATACTGAAATGCTATAGTAAGGGAGCTAAAGGTTAGCCTGGGTATTGAAATTAACATGGATCCGGTATTTCATCTTTTGGGGTTGCCAAATTTGCCCTCTCTGTGGGGGAACACGGGAAGAGATTGTGTAAGATTCTTACCCACTGCACAAGGAAGAACGTTCTGGTGAACTGGACGTTGGGAAAACCACCAGGTCTTATAGGGTGGTGTAGGCTGGAGATAGTCTGAGGGGAGATGCTCCATCACACAAATATGGGGCACCACAAAACGGAACAGTTTAACAAGATGTGGCGGCCCTTTTTAAATTACATTGATGCTGACTTATCAGCAATATTAATCAGGGCCGTGGTGTAACCGTAGGAATCAGTATGGCCGCCCATGGAGCCCTGGGAAGAGGAGACCGGGGGAAAAGAATGTGGGTACTAAAGATGATGCTCCCAGGGATGGGAGCCTCAGTGGAAGTGTGACGAGTGAGATAGAATAAGTAGTGAGATGTTATTTAATTTAAGTTATTTGAATTTAGTTTAAGTTAGTATTTATTTAAAGTGTTTGTAGTTTAGTTGAAGTAGGTAGGTTTGTTCTGGTAGAATAGTGGGTCGTTTATTAACAATAGTACTGTGTAATGGCCTTTTTTGTACTGCCTTTTTCCTGTTTTGATGGTGTTATTCTTTTCCTTTTATATATAAATGTTTTGTAAAAGATTTTAAAAGATTTTCAATAAGAATATTTATTAAAAAATACAAGCAAAAGAAGGAAGAATTTGAATAACTTAACTCTATTGGAAAGCTTAACCGAATAATAGATTATTTAACTACTAAACAGCAACTATACCAAGACAGTAACATACCATAAGTAGACCACTTGCAAAGGCAAATTTACAAAAATAGATTGTCTCACATGCAATTCTCCAGTGCAGCAGAAAAGAACCACGTCTTTACCACTCTCCGAGTAAAGAACCTGCCTCTCTCATCTGTCTTAAATCTATCACCCCTCAATTTGTAGCTATGCTCCCTCGTACAAGCCGACGCTATCATCCCAGGAAAAAGAATCTCATTGTCATCCTATTTAATTCTCTGATCATCTTGTATGTCTCTATTAAATCCCCTTTTAGCCTTTTTCTCGCCAATGAGAACAGACCCAAGTTGCTCAGTCTTTCCTCATAAACCTTCCCTTCAGACCAGGCAACATCCTGGTAAATCTCGTTTACACCGTTTCCAATGCTTCCACATCCTTCCTGTAATGGGGTGACCAGAACTGTATGCTATTCCCAGTGAGGCCACACTAGCGTTTTGTACAGTGGCAGCATGGCATCATGGCTCTTGAACTTAACCCCTCTACCAATAAAACCTAACGTACCATATGCCTTCTTAACAGCACAATCAACCTGGGTGGCAATTTTCAGGGATCGATGTACATGGAAACCAAGATCCCTCTGCACATCCACACTGCCAAGAATCTTTTCTTTGACCCAGTGTTCTGTCTTCCTGTTATTCTTCCCAAATTGAATCACCTCACATTTATCTGCATAGATAAATCTGGGCGGCACGGTGGCACAGTGGTTAGGCCAAGAATCTTTTCTTTGACCCAGTGTTCTGTCTTCCTGTTATTCTTCCCAAATTGAATCACCTCACATTTATCTGCATAGAACTCCATTTGCCACCTCTCAGCCAATTCTGCAGTTTATCCAAGTCTTCCTGCAACCTGCAACATTCCTCCACACTGTCCACCACTCCACCAAGGTTTGTGAGACACGACCTGCCCTTGACAAAACCATGTTGACTATCTCCAATCAGATTGTTGCTTGTTAGATGATTCTAAATCCTATCTCTTATAATCCTTTCCAAAACCTTTCTTACGTCAGACGCAAGGCTTACTGGTCTATAATTACCTGGTTCATCTCTACTGCCTTTCTTGATCAAGGGCACAACATTTGCAATCCTCCAGACCTCTGTACTAAACCTGTAGACAATGACGACTCAAACATCAAGGTCAAAGACTCAGCCATCTCCTCCCAAGCTTCCCAGAGAATCCTCGGATAAAACCCATCTGGCCTAGGGGACTTACCACTTTCACACCTAGAGTTGATAACACCTCCTCCTTACTAACCTCAATTCTTTCAAGTCTAATAGTTCATATCTTAGTCTTCTCCTCCACAATATTCTCCTTTTCCTGAGTGAAAACAGATGAGAAATATTCGTTTAGCACCTCTCTGATCTCCACAGGGTCCACACACAACTTCTCACTTCTGGCTTTGACTGGCCCTATTCCTACCCTAGTCATCCTTTTATTCCTCACATACCTATAGAAAGCTGTAGGGTTCTCCTTTATTCTACCTGCTAACGAATGCTCATGTCCCCTCCTTGTTTGAGCAATGAAGGCAAACATGCTAAACATCTTCCTAACCACTCCGTCTAACTGTGGTGCAAATTTCAAAGAATTATGTACCTGTACACCTGGGTCTCTCTGTTCTACAACACGACCTAAGGCTACATCATTAAATGAAGTGAATGCATTGCAGCCAAGGAAATTTGGATAAGTACTTGAATAGGAAAGGTTTGGAGAGATATAGGCCAAACACAGGGAGGTGGGACTAGTTTTGTTTGCAAACGTGGTTGACAATGGACTGGTTGGAATGAAGAGTCTGTTTCCATGCTGTTTTACTGTATGACTCAAAAATTCTTCCCCCACAGGTCTCTGTATCAAGAAGTTCCAACGACTCACACTCCTGTAAGAGAAGAAATTCCTCCTCATTTTCAGTCTTAAATTGGTGCCCCTTTTTTTCTGAGACTATGCCCTCTGATCTAGATTTTCCCATGATATGAAACATCTTCTCAGCATTTTACCCTGTCAAGTCCCTTACGAATCCTATACATTTCAATGAGATCATCTTTCATTCTTCTAAATCCAGTGAGCAGCATCCCAACCTATTTAATCTTTGCTGATAAGACAGTCTCTCCATACCAGGGATCATCCTAATGAGCCTTCTCTGTACTGCTTCCAATGGATTATGGGGATCGAAACCATTCACAGTATCCAGATGTGGTCTCACCAGCTCCTTGTGTAGTTGCGGTAAGACCTCTCTACTCTTATATTCCAGCATCCTTCAACTAAGAGCCAACATTCATTTAGCCTGATTGCCTGCTGTACCTGTGGGCTAACTTTCTGTGTCTCGTATACAAGTATCCCAAAATCCTTTTGTACTTCAACTTCCTCTATTTTCTCTCCATTTAAATAATATTCTGTTCTTTTAATTCATCCTTCTCAAATGAATAGCTTCTAACTTTTCCACACAATACTTAATTTGCAAATCTTTTGTCCACAAACCTAACGCGTTAATATCTCTCATATTGTTCTCACAACCTACTTTTCAACTTATTTTAGTGTCTTCTGTAAATGTGGCCACAGTACATTCACTTCCTTCCTGCATGTTATTAAGATATGTTGTAAATAGTTCCGATCCCAGCACTGCTCCCTGTGGAACCCACTAGTCATAGAATGCCAACCTGAAAGAGAAGTTTGTGTCTCCACTTGCTGTTTCCTGCCCATTCGCCAATTCTCTATCCATGCCCATATATTATCTCCACACCATAGGCTTTTGTCTTATGACTTAACCTTTTTATCGAAAGACTTGTGGAAATCCAAATACAACCCATCTACTGGTTCCCCTCTATCCACACCAATTAAGACTTCTTCAAAAATCTCTATTAGCTTCTAAGGGAGGTCGGGGCATTTTTCAGGGAAAGCTCCAAAATGATGGTGAGGTTGCAAATCTGTCTCTAATGAGGAGTTAATCATTTTATTTCATTGCCATCTCTCTGGACACGAGTGGTCCAAACTTACAAAAAAGCATTCGTGACATGGGGTGGCATAGTGGTGAGCACTACCACCTCACAGCACCAGAGACTCGGGTTTGATTCCACCCTCGGGTAACTGTCGGTGTGGAAATTGCATATTCTCCCCACGTCTGCATGGGTTTCCTCCAGGTGCTCCAGTTTCCTCCCACGGTCCAAAAACGTGCAGGCTAGAAGGATTGGCTATGGGAAATGTAGGGGTAGTGATCTGGATAGGATGCTCTTTGGAAGGTCAGTGTGGACTTGCTGGGTTGAATGGCCTGCTTCTGTGCAATATTAATCTATGTGATTAAACATGGGCAAAAATAAATTCATTTTTTAATATTTGTTTAATACTGTTGAATCAATCTTTTGATAAATGTGAAAATATATTTAAGTAGGTCAAAGATTAAGAAAAATCTTGGTGCATTCTTAAGGGTAACATCTTGCAGCACAGTGAAACACAGGACTGAATGTCTCTACTTCTTCTTTGGGAGTTGGAACACTTTTACCCTCAATGCTAAAACATAGTAGTCTTACCAGGCTAGAACTATGGTGCTGACCCAACTGTTCTCTGTGGAGCTGCTGGGGTTATATCTGATGGCAGTTGCCTCAAGTGTTCTGGCATAGGGTCACACAGCTGGAAGCAGTAGAGTGAGCATATTTGCCTGGCCAATAAACTTTCCAGTTGTTTTACAAAGACTTGCCAACTCTTTAATAGTGCGAGGTAAGAAACAGAAATGATTAATATTTTCTTTGAAAGCAGCATGAGTAAATTATTATGTGACTGAAACATAATGAGCTAGGTTTTCAGATTGCAATGCATTAGTAACAGGGCTGGGGAAGGAGGTCCAAAACTACATAAGAAATCCAGGCACGCTGCAGTGAGTCTGTCAGTAGCTTTTTAACCTAGCCACTGTACAACTGTCAGATTCCTAGGCTTCCTAACTAATTAACATGGTCATTTGCACAATGCCATATGAACTCCATTACTTAAAGGGACATTGTAAGCATACATCCTGAAGGAGTTTGTGGTTGGGAGCCACAGTATAAATTAGGAAATCAGTGGTGCATGCAGTAAGAGGAACAGAGTAATCATGGGTAAATTTAATCTTGCTAAAAAGACTGGGTAAATCTAACTAACAGCAATGTTGGTGGAGAGGGAATATCTGAAATGTGTTTAAGATAGTTTTCTGAAGTATTGTATTGATGAACTAACTAAAGCGCAGTCTGAAAGAAATTCATACTGGGCTCGAAATGTTGCCTCCATTTCACTCTCCACAGATGCTGCCATACCTGCAGAGTTTCTTCAGCACTTTGTCGATGCTGAAATCTGAAATTAAAACACTTTTTTGGTTTTCACTAAGATGTAGGCAATTTTGGATCTATTGTTATACAAAGTGAAAAAGCTAAGTAATAATCCCTTGTATAAAATATTTAGGGAATACTGATTATAGTTTGTTAATATTTTCCATTCAATCTGAAATAGATATAGTTCTGTTGGAAATTAAGATCTTAAATCTGAACAGAAACAATTATGAAAGTAAGTTGGTTATGGTGGTTTGGGAAAAAAAACATTAAAATATTTGACAGTAGATAGGCATTGCCTAGTCTTTAAAAGTTATTGGTTTTGATTTTATTTGATTTATTATTGTCACATGTACCTAGGTCATAGAGCATAGAGATGTACAGCATGGAAACAGACCCTTTGGTCCAACCCGTCCATGCCAAACAGATATCCCAACCCAATCTAGTCCCACCTGCCAGCACGCGGCCCATATCCCTCCAAACCCTTCCTATTCACATACCCTTTTAAATGTTGCAATTTTAAATGTTGCAGTTGGTGTCATCTGCAAACTTACTAACTGTACCTCTTATGCTCGCATCCAAATCATTTATATAAATGACGAAAAGTTGAGGACCCAGCACTGATCCTTGTGACACTCCACTGGTCACAGGCCTCCAGTCTGAAAAACAACCCTCCACCACCACCCTCTGTATTCTACCTTTGAGCCAGTTCTGTATCCAAATGGTACAGTGAAGTTTTGTTTTGCATGCAGCATAGGCAGATCATATCATACAAAGATCACAGGGTGATAGAATGAGGAACACTAAGTTTTGGCTGCAAGGCAGGTGGACAAAAAGCAAGATGAACATTCTTAGAGTCTAGAGTAATCGAGTCCTACAGTATGGAGATAGACCCATCAGCCCCAACTAATCCATGCTGACCGAAATGTGTTCATCCACGCTAACCCCATTTCCCTGCAATTGGCCCATATCCTCCTAAAACTTTCCTGTTCATGTATTTGTCCAAATGCCTTTTAAATCTTGTTAATATACCCACTTCAACAACTTCCACTGGCAGCTTATCCATATGCATACCACCCCCTATGTAAAAAAGTTGCCCCTCAGGTTCCCTTTTATTTTTTTCCCCGCCAGAGCAAGTGGTGGAGGCTGGTACAATTGCAACATTTAAGGGGCATCTGGATGGGTATGTGAATAGGTAAGGTTTAGAGGGATATGGGCAAAGTGCTGGCAAATGGGATTAGATTAAGTTAGGATATCTGGTCGGCATGGACGAGTTGGACTGAAGAGTCTGTTTCCGTGCTGTACATCTTTATGACACTATGATGCACTCTAGTCCTCAATTCCCCAACCCTGGGAAAAAGACTGAGTGATTCACCCTATCCATGCCTCTCATGACCTTATCCATTCTATAAGATCCTTCCTCAGTCTCCTACACTCTAAAGAAAAAAGTCCTAGTTTGTCCAACCTCTTCCTATAACTCAGACCCTTGAGTCCCGACAACGTCCTTGTAAATTTCTTCTGCACTATTTCCAGTTTAGTAACATCCTTCCTATCACAAGGTGACCAAAACTGAACACAATACTCCAAGTGCAGCCTCACCAACCTCCTGCACAAACTGCTACATAACTTCCCAACTTCTTTCCTCAATGCCCTGACTGATGAAGGCCATTGTGCCAAAAGCCTCCTTTACTGTCCTGTCTACCTGTGACTCCACTTTCAAAGAACCATGCACCTGAACTCCAAGGTCCCTCTTTTCTACTACACTCCTTAAAGGCCTACCATTTACCATGAAACTCCTGTCTTGACTTGACTTTCCAAAATGCAACACCTCACATTTATCTATATTATGATATGGAGATGCCGGAGTTGGACTGGTGTGGACAAGGTCAAATATCAAGCAACGCCAGTTTATAGTCCAACGGGTCCAACCTTTTGGACTATAACCTAGTGTCATTTGATTTTTAACCTTATCTGTATTAAACTCCAAGGTGTATTCCTTATAAGGCAAAAATACATGACTGAGAATGTGAGGGAAGATGGGCTAACAAGGAAAGTTAAAGGTAATAATTGATTATAAGAGGAAACTTATTAAAGTTAGTCAAACAAGCTGTAATCTGTAAATTGGGAGAATTTTTAGAATTTTGCAAATGGGACCAACACATCTATAAAGTAAGAAAGAATAAAATATGAATGAAAATAGCAAAAAGCATGAAAACAGATTGTTAAAGCTTCTAAAGGTATATAAAAGAAGACTGGCAAAGACAAGTATCGGTCCATTACAGGCAGAGAAAAACATTAAAGACAAAGAAATTATAATAAGAAATAGAGAAATGGTAGAGGAGCTAAATAAATATACTATGTCTGTCTTCATAGGGGAAGATATCAGAAGTCTTCCTGAAATAATGAAGATCCAATAATCTAGTGAGAGTGTGGCACTGAAGGGAATTAGTATGAGTGGAAAATAGTGGTATTTTAGAAACTAATGAGACTGAAAGCAAACAAATCTCCAGAACACGATGACCTTAATCCGAGGTTGAAAGAGATGGCTACTGACATAGTTGGTGTATTGTAATAATTTATTTCAAAATTCTGTTAATTCTGCAACGGTGACTGCAGATCAGTCAATGTAACTCCACTATTTAAGAATACAAGGAGATAGAAAATGGGGGACCACAGATCTATTACAAAACAAAAGCTCAGCAGATCTGGCAGCATCTGTGGTAAGAAAGCAAAGTTAATGTTGAGTCTGCTGACTCCATCTGAACTATACAGTTCATGGCAGGACCCTGAACAGCATTGATGTACAGGGGGACCTGGGGTTCAATCAAGTTCATAGCTCCCTGAAAGTGGCCACACAAGTAGATAGGAGAAAGTGAGGACTG
This sequence comes from Chiloscyllium plagiosum, assembly GCF_004010195.1. NCBI lineage: Eukaryota > Metazoa > Chordata > Chondrichthyes > Orectolobiformes > Hemiscylliidae > Chiloscyllium > Chiloscyllium plagiosum. Next base: position 25,788,746 of record NC_057710.1, on the reverse strand, counting down.
CAGATCAGAGCTGAAAATGTGTTGCTGGAAAAGCGCAGCAGGTCAGGCAGCA